>NC_056727.1:505058437-505358437 GCF_019279795.1 Protopterus annectens
ACTGTTTGAAAATGTTTCACAGTACGGAGATGTCCTTTTCTAGATTTATTAGGTACAAAATATTGTTTCAGGGAAGGTAAATGCTTCCATTGTGGTACTCATAAAATCCCACCTTATGCTGATGAATGATTTCTCTGCATTAAGACCCACCGACAGTAGTAGTATTTTCTTACATTCTGCTTCTCTGTGGATCATCATTGTTCTTTAAATGTTGTCAAATATTTGCCTCCCCTCTACAAAACCACATTGATTCATATACACCTTTGTCATTCTTTTGGCTATAGTGTAGACATAAACACTTTATAATAATGGTTTAAAATTGAAATGGGTTTATGTTAAGCTGAGTCTGATGCTTCTTTACTGTCCTTAGGTAAAATAACGACCACAACTTTTTTCCAAGATGCTGGTGCATCTCATCCCCTCCTTTTAAAACGCTGTTAAAATCTTCCAGATCTTTATCACTTTCTTCCCTACTAACTTCCAAACTTCCACAGGAATATCATATGTTCCTTAGGCTTTCTTGAAGCTTGATTATATGTCACCGTTTTTATTTCATCCCCTCCTGTCTTAACTGGTATTTGTGGAACCTTATCTTCCTCTAACCTTGGCATAAGTAAATATTCCATAAATTATTTCATTTGTGCTCTTTCTTGATGTCCACATTTCTTATTTATACAAATTTTCATAAAATTACTGAAATATCTTTAATGCCTCTACAGGAAAGCTGGTTAGTTTTCATGTTATTGGATCACTAAGTGTGACAGCAATTCTTTCTTCTTTCTTTTACCTAAGTTTTTGTGCTAAAAGTTTTTTGTGTTTTGGAGGTATTTTATTTAAACAAGAAACATCTTTATTAAATTATCACTTATGACATAGGCAGTCATGCATTTATATAAATGAAAATAAACCATATTGACATAATCTAAGTTGCAAACATTATAATCTACTCAATTATTGTCAGTCAAACAATACATAGCTCATTCAAATTCTGTCGCCTTTTAAACCTCATTCCTCCCCTGTATATAGTGTTCCCACATTTCCCATTTTTCTATGTAATTTGCTCCTACCCTTTTTTAAAGATCCCAATTCCAGTCGTTTTATATATGTTACTATATTCACTCCTTCTAGTACACTTGGTTAAGACTTTGATTTCCATTTTCTAGTAATTGCTTTTTTGTCAGCCAACATAGTTAGACTCAGCAAGGCCTTACTATGTCTAGGCAATTCTGATTCTGTATCATAGCTCAGAAAAATAATTTCCCTAGATATACCAAATTTGCTCACCCTGTATCTCTGGTAGAGTAGTCTGAAGGAAATCTTTAAAGTCTGCCAAATCAGTACACTCCCAGAAAATATGTTCCCAGTTACCTCTTTCTTATCCATCACACCTCCAACATTTGCTGAATACCCGAGGAAAAACTCTCTGGAATCTACTTGGGGTATAAAATACCTATGTAAACATTTCCAAACAAAATCCCTAAATCTTCTAATTTTTGTTGCATATTTGAGAAACATAAATATATACCCCATTGTTTATTTGTTAATTGCTAATCCAGTCTCTCATCTCAATCCTTTTTAACCTCCTCTGATTGATTCTTATAGTTATTATGCATATTTTATATGCTATACTAATTATTCTATTTTAACAGCAGCTTCTGTTCTAGATTGTACAAAAAACTCTCACAGTGCCGGTCTTTTGTTTAGGACCCCCCCCCTATTTCTTTCTCTTTGCCTATACTCTGATATCAGTCCTTGCTAGGGAAGACAATCACTAACCTGCAGTCCAAATAAATTCTTGGTGGCTTCCCATTCTATTATCTTTCCCTCTCTAGTTATTTGCTCCCAATAAATTCATGCCCCCACTTGCCTATTGTCTGTATTACTAATTGCAGTTATCCCTATTGGCAGAATCTCCACTCTCCTGTGTTATGGAGTTATTGTTAAAAAATAGTTGCTTAACAGCAGTCTTTGTACACTTACCAGAGTATTCTTTATTTTCTCTTCAGCAGTCTGCATTTGTACCTTTTCCTGTTCTGTTAGATTTCTCATATTCTGCAATAATTTGACCCTTGTCAGACCCTCTAAGAAATTCCTATTACTTCTTAACCATATCTCTTTCTCTTTTGTTTTTACCTTATTTTTAAACTCCATTTTCATGTTATCTTACTCATTAGCTATAATATCTGAAGATCTTTCTATATTCCCCAATAGCTCTCAAATAATTTCCACTACACATTCCTTAAACTTCTCTTTTTAACAGGTAGCTGGGAAAGTGCCAATCTCATTTTTACTACATTACCTTGCATTTTATCTTAGTTTTTATTTGTGCATGATGTGAAATAGTTATTGGATGTGTGTGAAAGCTTTCAATTAAAAATAAATGTTCCTGTGAAATATAATTTCTGTCTAGTCTAGGCCAGTTACTGTACCTTGAGGAGTAATTTGTTAATTCTGTTACTGAATTCACATCTTCCACACCAAATAGTTTCATAAATCTCTTCAGAAATCTACCCTATTTTGTTATATTTTCCCTGTTAGATCCCCTTGATACATCCTCAGTATTGCTATTCAAGTTTCAGTCCCTACCTATAAGTAATATTCTCTGCTGAAAGCTGAGCATTTCTTCCAAATTTTTTAAGATCCATAATAGCAGATCTGAAGTAGTTAACTTCATTTGATCAGCAACCTGTGGGTATCTGATCCGACCTGGATCCGAGCCAGCAGCTTTCCAAGCTAAAGATCCGAGCTCCAAGCTCCTCCCCCTTACCTATAATACTCTGCTACCTCCTTCCAAACCTCAGATCTTGTTTGCCGCGGCTTTAGCAAGCACGAGTTATGAGCTCCTGGCTGTTAGGTAGTGAGTAGTTGTTAAATTCTTGACTTTTGAAAAAGTTTGAGAGGTGTGTTTGTGACTGTTTAAACCCATTAGCCTAGCTTAATTTTAGTATATTCACCCTTCCCCTTATTCTTGTGTGTTAGTGTGTGTGGTTGTGGTTTCTGTTATGGCTGAAGGCCCTAAGGCCATTTTCTCCAAGTGCTCTGAGTGTGGCCATAAGCTCACCCCAGCCGATGGCCACACTCAGTGCGTTCTTTGCCTGGGGGTAGCACATTTATCATCGGGCTGCCATATCTGCGCAGCCTTTAACCCCCGGGCTGTGAGGGATAGGAGGAACAAACTGATCCTGGCGGGTCTGCTTCTTCCTCCTCTCCCTCAGTGGCTCCAGCCGTGGCTGCGGCTGTTCAGCCAGCTGTGCTATCTCCCTTGGTTGGGACTCAACCTCCCACCATTTCCCAGGGAGAGAAGGATGCTAAGAGAAAAGAGAAGAGAGAGATTGAGAGGGAGAAAGAGAGAGATAGGGATAGAGAGAGACATAGGAGCCACAAGCGGCTGGCCGACTCTGCCCCCTCGGCCCTGCCGGCTAAACAGCTCTCTTCTCCCCTGAAGATTCCCGGGTCTTCCCCCTCTCGACTCCGTTCCCCACGCTTCTCGCCGGAGGAGGAGCCCCTGCCATCTTCAAGGTCATTGCGGCAGCCTTCCCGGCCAGCTTTGGCGGCCTCTTCTAGGTCGACATGAAGCCTTTCAGATGCTGACATGGACTGGATGATGCGTCCCTTCCTCCAAGCCCAGATGCAAATGGGAGTGCTCCTGCCCCTCCCTCCGGGGGGGAGCTCGGCCCCATTTTTTGCCCCCATAGCTCCTTCTCCAATCCATTATCAGGTTTCAGAGCCAATGTCGGATCCGAGTAGTCTTGGAGTCAGGGAGTCGGCGCTGACAGTAGTTGCTACTTTGACGCCGCCCATGCCGTCGAGTTTGTCAGATCCCTTTTTGGATCCGAGCTCTCGGGGCATCGGATCCTAGGGGGTAGGTGTGTCTTCGGCTCCGTTGCGGTCGGAGCACACTTCCCTTTCGGGTCTGATCGCTTCGGCTCCGATGCCGATCCCCGCATTGAATCCGAGGGTGTTGCTCATGGAACCCAGAGAGAGCAGTTCACATTCGGCCTTCAACGTGGTGGAGAGGGTTCTCTCGAGAGGTTCGAGACCCGCTGCTCATGCTACGGATCCAGCCACCATTCCCACGCAGATGGGCTTGCCTTCCATCATCCGGCCCCAGGGACAGCCTGCGTTGATGCCCCAGCCAGTTCCAGTGGAGGAACATAACCCTGTTGGTGAGCCCACCTCGGACAGTCCCGCCGAGGAGGTCCCTCACAAACATAAGTGTAAGAAGAGGCACTTGGACTCCCCCGAGTCCCTCAGGGAAGACACCGATTTAGAGGAAGGGGAAGGTTACCCCAGGTCACCCCCCGAGGACATCTCCTTTGGAGAAATTATGGAAATGCTATGCCTAAAAGGGGGGTGGTCAGCCCAAAAGCCTTCCTCGGATGAGTCGGTGTTTCTGGAGGCATTTGATGCAGGCCCATCTACTTCTTGGGTGTCCCCTCCGGCCAACCCCCTGGTGGACCTCATTACTACCAGGGCATGGAAGGAGCCGGACACTGTAGAGCCAATCCCCAGGAGACCAGATAAGATCCTTACTTCCCCTGTGGATAGGACAGCGTGGAGTAAAGGTTCCCCGGTAGATGCCATGGTGGTGGCGGCTGCCTCCAAGAAGGAACTGGCACAGGATAGTTCCTCGGTCAATCCTCCTGATAAGGAGTCTCGGTTGATGGATCGCATTGGAAAGTGGATGTTTGCTTCAGCTACCTTTTCCATAAGGGCGCTGAATTACTTGGCCCATATGATTAGGCTTCAGCGGGATCTGGTGAAGGAATACGCTGAATCTCCCCCTGAGTCCATGTCGGCCGAGGACAAACGGACCTTCTCAACTCGCATGGCCACTTTGAAATCTGTTTCTAACATGTCTATGCGGCTATTCTCCCATGCCACGGAGGGGACCGCTAGAGCCAACAGATCAGGGATTGCCTTACGGTGTCATGCCTGTCTCCAACTTTGCGGAACCCTTCAAGGCGTCCTTCGTGAATGCTCCCTTTGACGGTTTTACCCTGTTTGGCAAGACCGTCCACGATACATTGGTCCAGAGCGAGAAAGACGGGAAGACGCTGTCTGCCATCGGAATCCGCTTCTCGGCTCCTCAAATGTCCTTTTCCAGGAACCAGAGAGGACAAAAGAAGATGTGGTTCCAGAAGTCTCAGCAGTCCCGTTATGCTCCGGACCCTTCGTCCTTCAGAGGCAGAGGGGGACAAGGTGGACACCAGCCCAGAGGCAGAGGAGGGCTGAAGAATTTTGGGTCGTGGGAACCTTTCTCCGATTGACTCACGCAGCAGCCCTGAGGGGTTGCTCGACTGCTCCTCTCTAGAGGCAGTCGGGGGGGCGTTTTTCAAAGCACCGGGCACTATGGGAGTCCATCACGACAGATCGCTGGGTGCTTCAAATAATATCCAGAGGCTACACGATTCCCTTCATAAATCTTCCTCCTCAGTCAAGGCGCCTCCCTGATGTTCCACCCAGTCAGAGGGAGGCTGCAGCTTTACAAATAAAGAAGCTGCTAGAAAAAAGAGCCATTCAGCACGTCCCTCCAGACCAGTCCGGGTTAGGCAATTACTCCAGGTTATTTTAATGCCAAAAAAAGACGGGTTACTTAAGACCAATTCTCGACCTTTCCACAATGAACCTTTTTGTTGCCAAGGAGTAATTCCAGATAGTCACTCTTCAATCCATTCTCCCCCTACTGCAGAAGAATGACTGGATGTGCTCCATAGACCTCAAGGATGCGTACTACCACAGTCTCATGGACAGACGATCCAGGAGGTTTCTCCACTTTCGGTTGGGGGCCAGTCAATACCAGCTCAGGGTCCTACCATTCGGCCTCACCACAGCCCCCAGGGTGTTCACCAAGGTCATGGCAGTTGTAGCGGCCCACCTGCGGCTTCAGGGAATACAGGTTTTTCCTTACCTGGACGACTGGCTCCTTGCCGCCTCCACCAGGCATCTACTCTGCTCAGCCATGGATTGCTTCCTGCTCTTAGCCTCCCAGTTGGGGATCACTATAAATTACAAGAAATCATCCCTTCAACCAATGCAAGTCCTGGACTTCATAGGGGCCAGAATAGTTACGCTTCAGACCAAGGCCTTCTTGACTTCGGACAGGCTTTTCAGCTTAACCATTCACATTCTAGCACTCCTTCAATCTCCAGCCCCTTCAGCGTAGTTAGTCCTGAGAGCCATAGGGTCCATGGCAGCAGCAATCAAACTTTCACCCTTAGCTCACTTGCACATGAGGGTCCTTCAGTGGACCTTGCAGGTCCAGTGGTCCATCCTTCAACACCCGTTGGACTCTCTGATCCCCCTCAGCAGAGTTTGCAGAAATTCCCTCATATGGTGGCTCCAATCTCGAGAGCTTCGGGAAGGGTGACCATTCATAATGCCACAACCCCAAGCCATGGTAACCATGGGCGCTTCTCGCCTTGGGTGGGGGGGGGGCATTGCATGGGCAGAACTGTCCAAGGTACATGGACTCAGAGACCGTTCTGCATATCAATGTTCTTGAGATGAGAGTGGTGCTCCTAGCTTTGCAAGCTCTTCATGCCTTTCTCTCTCCAGAGACTATTGCATTTCAGACAGACAACATGTCAGTGGTCTGGTACATCAACAAACAGGGGGGGACCAGGTCTTACCATCTTTGCCGAGAGGCCATGAGAGTTTGGGATAGGGCGATATTCACCAACCATTTTCTGTTAGCAACACACATTCCGGGTCAGTCCAACATCCTAGCGGACAAGCTGAGTCGAACTATCCTCTCACCTTATGAGTGGTCTCTGAACCTCTTAGTAGCGAAACAGATCTTCCGCAAGTGTGGTCAGCCTTGCTGCGATCTCTTCGCATCGCCTTCAAACGCAAAGTGCAGCGAGTTTTTCACTCTAATTCCCACCCCAGGGGAAAGCCCCAGAGACGCTCTAGTCATGCTTGGCCATCCGGTCTTCTTTATGCTTATCCTCCTCTTCCGTTAATGACAAAATTTTTACAGAAAGCTTGTCGGTTGGGGAACAAGATTATCCTCATAGCCCCATTCTGGCCTCGTCAAACCTAGTTCTTGTACCTACGGTGTCATCTTCTAGCTCCTCTTTGGATCTTAGATCCAATCCCGGATCTGATTTCTCATCCTTTGAGATTAGAAACTCCGAATCTGGACGACCTCAAGCTCTCAGCTTGGTTGATCCAGTTCCATTAGTTGCAAGGACTCCCGGTATCTCATCTGCAGTTAGATCCATCCTGGTAGTGGCGCATAAGCCTTCTACCAGGAAGGTTTACAACAGCAAATGGAAACGGTTTTCCATTTGGGCCTCGCATAAGAATTTGGATCCTTTCACTGCTCCCATTCTAGCAGTGCTTGATTTACTATCTCATATTTTTCAGCAAGGGGCCAGTTCTTCTACTGTAAAGGTTCAAATGGCTGCCTTTTCCCATTTTCACATTGTAGACAATCTTAGTCCTTTAGCTTCCACTAAGATTTACTCAGAAAATTAGTGTTAACTCTGTGTAAATCAGAGAAATTGGACCTAGTCCCAAACAATAAAAGCTGTTACTATCCTTTTCACTTGTAAAACCCTATTGCAAGGTAAAATAAATTGCTACTGTTTTACCTGTACTTGCTCAGTGTGGAGTCGGATTAACCCCGCTCCGCTCGCCCTCGCTGCGCTCGGGCTCGCTCCGCGCCCCACCCTGCCCCCATATCCCACCCGCCCCCAGTAGTCCTAGTTTTATACTTATCTAGCCACACCCCCTCCATTATCCCTAGCCATACAAAACACTCAGACCTCCCCCTCTCTCAACGCCCCTCCTACATCACCTAGTTCACAAAACCTCACCACCCTCTCCCCATCCCCCCTCTCCCTTAAACAATAACAAACCACCCAAACTAGCCTATCTTGCAGCCAATTACTCTACAATATGAAATTCTTCATACCCCGGTTCACGAAACCAGCCCTAAAAACTGTAACCCTCAGCCTTCCAGTGATTATCACACTATACCTACTAACTAAATATGAGAACCAGACATACTCAGGTTTTCATTATCCAAAATGCCAAACAAATACCCCCACAACTATGATCAATACCATTTACCCCAATCAATACCTAATCATCAAAACAGCGTCTACTATATACCACCACCCATATAGACCAAACATAATCTACCCCAAATCCAATAATATTGAAAAATTACTACATAAACTTATGAAACTAATAGAGTATCTTAGAAAAAACATTAACAAAGATGGGGACATACACCCAAATCCAGGCCCCCCAGTAAACGACCCCTCAAACAACACATCCTTAGTTTCAAGACCTCCAGACTCCCTTCTTATATGTCACCTGAATATTAGAAGCCTAAACAATAAAATTCATAACCTACATGCTTTCTTAGCAACCCACCTCCCTGACATTATGTGCCTCACAGAAACCTGGCTCAAACCAGAGACTAAAGACAATGAAATCCTGCCACCCGGATATAGCATACATAGGACTGACCGCCTCAAAAAAAGAGGAGGTGGTACTGCTGTGCTCTTTAAAAGCACACTCAATGTTATTCCAAACCCCGTTCAACCACCCCAAATGCCCAATGTAGAGCTAACAGCTCTAAAACTACAACTAAATAAAGAAAAAAGTATTAACCTTATTGTGATCTATATCCCCCCTGGGAAAAACTCAGACACTCTTGAAAACACTCTAAGTTGGCTGACCAATAACCTCCCACAAGAAACCATAATCTTGGGAGATGTCAACATCGACTGGAATCTATGTGTCAGAGTCTGACCCAACCAATATTAATCTCCATGGTTTTTCACAAATTATAACCACCTCCACCAGAATTGGCAGCAACAAACAAAAAGAAAGCATCCTAGACTGGATACTCACCAACAATAAACCCGAAATGTACAAAGCTGGGACCATACCAAATGAGCTCAGCGATCACCTCATCACTTATATGGTAAAAAGTAAAATAGGCAGCCGCAAACCCCCTGTCTTCAGAACTGTTAGGAGTACCAAACACTTTGACCTCACTAGATTCCGAAATGAGCTCCAATCCTATAACTGGTCAGTCCTTAAACACCTCCCACTAGAAGAGGCAGTAACAAATTTTAACTCCACATTTCTAAACATACTTGATTCACACGCCCCCAAACGCTCAATCAAAACAAAAGCTTGAATAGCACCATGGTTATCAAAAGACTCTATAACCAAAATTAAATCCAGAAATAAAGCATGGAATAAATGGCGTTTTACCAAATCACCCCTAGACCGTAACATTTTCCAACAACTAAGAAATGAAACAAAAAAACATATTTCATCTGACAAAAAGAACTACTATCTCCAACTACAACAAACAAACCAAAAAAACCCCCAAAAGTTTTGGGCAGGAATAAATAAACTTCTCCATCCGGGTAGGTCCTCCACACCTACACCAGCTAACCTAACTATGAAAAACACATCCTTTAACACCTTTTTCATTGATGTTATAAAATCCTTAGCCAACCAACAAACTGTCCCCTATTCCCCAACCACAGGCCCCACCCTAAAGACCACGCCAGTATTTAACCTACAACCTGTCCCTACTGTAGACATCCAATCCTTACTAAAGAAATTAAAGCCAACCACCCTCGCCGCAGACCTACTGCCAGCTGAATTTCTACAAAAAGCTGCAGATATCATTGCCTATCCCATCTCTATCTTAATTAATCGCACCCTAATCGAATCCACAATCCCCTCCATATGGAAAATCTCCCATGTCATTCCTCTCCATAAAGGCGGCCCTTCCACTGACCTTTCAAATTACAGGCCAATAGCCATACTGTCACCACTGGCAAAAATAATGGAAAAATGTATCCACAAACAACTCATTCAGCATCTAACTCAGAACAATCTGCTAACTAACTCTCAACATGGCTTCAGGCCCAAACACAGTACTACTACTGCTCTCCTCTCATTTACAAACACTATTAATCTTAACCGGAATGACAAAAAAATATCTTCAGCTCTTTTCTTGGACCTATCAAAAGCTTTTGACATGGTCAACCACAAACTCTTGCATGAAAATCTTAAAACTCTCTACCTAGATAACTCAACCCTTGACTGGTTTCATGCCTATCTTTCTGACAGGCAGCAAGCTGTGCTCTGGCACAATAAGCTCTCAGACTGCCTACCTAACACCATAGGAGTCCCCCAAGGTTCCATACTTGGCCCTCTCCTATTTTCCATCTTTATTAATGATCTTAACAAAGTCATTCCAGAATCCACATGTATTCAATACGCAGACGACTCGACATTAATTTGCTCAGATACATCCCCAATTACTCTACTATCCAAAACTCAAGACTGTTTCACTGCAGTTGAAAAATGGCTATCGGAACGCCAACTTATCCTAAACCCTAAAAAAACTAAAATGCTCCTTTTCCATCCTACCCATAAAACACCAAGCTTTCCCTTTTGTATTCAATCCAACAATGGAACCATCATCTCCCCTGACCCCCACACCAAGCTACTAGGAGTTACCATCGACAACAAACTCAGATTTGATGTTCACTTTAGCCAAACTATTAAGACTGTTAATAAAAAACTGGGGTCCCTCTATAGAATAAAATCCTTTCTGACTCCCATCGCAAAAGTGGCTATTGCTCGCACCCACCTCCTATCCACCCTCTTGTATGCCTCCCCTATACTTACAAACCCCAACAAATCGGAACTATCCAAACTCTCCTGTTGTTATAATCATATTGCCAGATTTGTAACTGGCTTACCCTACAAAACCCATCACTGTACTAACCTTCAGAACCTAGGCTGGATAGAACTACCAAACCTAATCCTACAGCAGCAACTTATAGTTGCTTACAAAGTACTCTCTCAACCGGCAACATCCCTGGTCTGAGTAGATTAATCACCCCTTACACAAATCTAAATAGACTTAGATCATCACATAGATCACTTGTACAGACGCTCAAATCCTGTAACACAGGCGGCGACTCTTTGTTTTCCAACACAGTGGGTAAAACATGGAACTCTCTTCCACCCAGTCTCACCAATTCCACCTCCCTTAATACATTCAGGAAAGGTCACTTCCACCACTTAAAATCCCACTGGCTTTGCCAGTGTTCTAATCCAGACTAAGTAATTTTCCCAGTCCTTTTCCTCAGTACCTTACACCTAGGCATTAAGCCATCTACTTTCTACCTGAAACTCATAACATGAAGGTCTTGTCTTCTTCTCTACAATTGTTATTGTACATATTATTGAATTTTTAATCTTTTTCTTCCATCTATGTATGAAATGTATAATCTATAACCGTATATATCTGTCATATATTGTTGTCATCTACTTTGTAATATTGGAGCTTTTCTCCCCGGGCCTCTGCTGAAAATGGACATGTGTCCAGTCGGACTATCCCGGTCAACAAATGTAAAATAAAATAAAAATAAAATAAAATTTGTAAGACCTTCTTAAAAGGAACCTTTCTTTTGAGACCTCCTATTAGGAACACTGTTCCCCCATGGGACCTTACTTTGGTCCTTCAGACTCTAACTGGACCACCCTTTGAACCTGCAGCTTTTGTTGATTTAAAAGTCTTATGTTGGAAAACTGCTTTCTTAATAGCTATTACCTCAGCTAGAAGGGTGTCAGAACTCCAGGCCCTTTGTACAAAACCCCCATATCTTGTTTTCCATAAGGACAAAGTCTGTCTCAAGACTAACCCTTCCTTCTTACCTAAAGTGGCTTCCAAGGCGAACATCAATCAGTCCATTAATTTACCAGTTTTCTTCCCTAACTATCAGAATAAATGGGAATACAAACTTCATTTGTTAGATGTTCATAGACAATTGCACTTTTACCTGCACAGAACAGCTGCCTTTCGCAACTCAGAGCAGCTCTTTGTTTCCTTTGCGAAGCCTTTCTTGGGTAAGCCAGTATCGAAGGTGACTCTAGCTAGATGGATTACTCACTGCATTTTGCTCACATACAAGATATCTGGTCTGCCAGAGCCCTTAGGGGTTCATGCCCATTTTACCCATTCTGTGGCTACTTCTGCTCCGTTCTCGTCAAGAGTGCCCTTGGATGACATTTGTTCTACAGCTACTTGGGCTTCCTCTCATACCTTTATCTGTCATTATAAATTGGATTTAATATCCGGAGGAAGGGCAGCTTTTGGCTCTGCAGTGCTCCAGAATATCCTTCCTTGAGAACCTCCCAAGCTTTTGGTAGCTGGGGACTCTGTCCCACAGGTTGCTGATCAAATGAAGTTAACTACTTCAGATAAAGAAGTTATGTACTCACCATAATGTTCCATCTGAGTAGGTAACTTAATTTGTCAGCAACCGACCCTCCCTCCTTCCCCCTAACCTGGTTCTTTGGTTATCTGAATCCTAGCATGATCTCAGTTTTTGGTATTCATTAGGTTAGGATGTTTCAGGTTGTGGTTTTGTCTAGGTGAAATTGTATAATTGGGCAAATGCGATCTGAGAACTGGAAGGAGGTAGCAGGGTATTATGGGTAAGGGGGAGGAGCTTGGAGCTCGGATCTTTAGCTTGGAAAGCTGCCGGCTTGGATCCGATACCCACAGGTTGCTGACAAATGAAGTTACCTACTCAGATGGAATGTTACGGTGAGTACATAACTTCTTTTTTAAGATGGAATATAGATACATGCTAGCATAATCTTTCCTACCTTGCCAGTACTACTATCACAAATCTATCATTGCTGTATTTTCTTTTCCTCTGTTATTACTATTGAACGCCCTCTAGCAATTAGTATAAATTTTCCCCTTTTTCTTTGTCCTTAATATTCTGCAGAATATTCATCCAGAAATTTTTTCATTGTCAAATTTACACGCTCATTTCTTTCGAAATGTGCCTACATACAGCATTGTCATTTGCACTCTGCTTTTTTAATATAATTCAGTGCTCTTTCCTTTTTGACTGTACTTGTAAGGCTATTTATGTTCTAAGGTAATATGGATAAGTGTAGCCATTGTGATAAAAAGTTATTGTTCCCACCTATTACACATGACAGTTTTAGAATGAGTATTTTTGGCTTTTGTGTTACATGCACACAATAATGTTTGGCAGGCTTATCATTCATGCAGTTGTTGTTCTCATCTCCACTTCAACTTAATGTCACATTTTCAAAACTTTTTTATTGTGATGAAAACCCGCAAAAAACCCTAAATATATTATCAGAACTCCCCATCCTCTATTAACATAGAACTAACATACAAAATTATGTATATCTTCAAAAAATGATACCCACCAACCGTTTTCTGTTAGCAACGCACATTCCTGGTTGGTCCAACATCCTAGCGGACAAGCTGAGTCTAACTATGCTCTCGTCTTACGAGTGATCTCTGAACCCCTTAGTAGCAAAACAGATCTTCTGCAAGTGGGGTCAGCCTAGCTGCGATCTCTTCGCATCACCATCAAACGCGAAGTGCAGTGAGTTTTTCACTCTAATTCCCCCCCTGGGGGAAAGCCCCAGAGGCGCTCTAGTTCATGCTTGGCCATCCGGTCTTCTTTATGCTTATCCTCCTCTTCCGTTAATGACAAAATTTTTACAGAAAGCTCGTCGGTTGGGGAACAAGATTATCCTCATAGCCCCATTCTGGCCTCGTCAAACCTGGTTCCCGTACCTACGGTCTCATCTTCTAGCTCCTCTTTGGATCTTAGATCCAATCCCGGATCTGATTTCTCATCCTTCGGGATCAGAAACTCCAAATCTGGATGACCTCAAGCTCTCAGCTTGGTTGACCCAGTTCCATTAGTTGCAAGGACTCCCAGTATCTTGTCTGCAGTTAGATCCATCCTGGTAGTGGTGCATAAGCCTTCTACCAGGAAGGTTTACAACAGCAAATGGAAACGGTTTTCCATTTGGGCCTTGCATAAGAATTTGGATCCTTTCACTGCTCCCATTCCAGCAGTGCTTGATTTTCTATCGCATATTTTTCAGCAAGGGGCCAGTTCTTCTACTGCAAAGGTTCAAATGGCTGCCATTTCCCATTTTCACATTGGAGACAATCTTAGTCCATTAGCTTCCACTAAGATTTGTAAGACCTTCTTGAAAGGAACCTTTCTTTTGAGATCTTCTATTAGGATCACAGTTCCCCCATGGGACCTAACTTTGGTCCTTCAGGCTATAACTGGACCACCCTTTGAACCTGCAGCTTCTGTTGATTTAAAATTCTTATGTTGGAAAACTGCTTTCTTAATAGCTATTACCTCAGCTAGAAGGGTGTCAGAACTCCAGGCCCTTTGTACAAAACCCCCATATCTTGTTTTCCATAAGGACAGAGTTTCTCTCAGGACTAACCCTTCCTTCTTACCTAAAGTGGCTTCCGAGGCAAACATCAATCAGTCTATTAATCTACCAGTTTTCTTCCCTAACTATGAGAATAAAAGGGAATACAAACTTCATTTGTTAGATGTTCATAGGCAATTGCACTTTTACCTGCACAGAACAGCTGCCTTTCGCAAGTCAGAGCAGCTCTTTGTTTCCTTTGCGAAGCCTTTCTTGGGTAAGCCAGTGTCGAAGGTGACTCTAGCTAGATGGATTACTCACTGCATTTTGCTCACATACAAGATATGTGGTCTGCCAGAGCCCTTAGGGGTTCATGCCCATTTTACCCATTCTATGGCTACTTCTACTGCGTTCTGGTCAAGAGTGCCTTTGGATGACATTTGTTCTGCGGCTACTTGGGCTTCCTCTCATACCTTTATCTGTCATTATAAATTGGATTTAATATCCAGAGGAAGGGCAGCTTTTGGCTCTGCAGTGCTCCAGAATATCCTTCCTTGAGGACCTCCCAAGTTTTTGGTAGCTGGGGACTCTGTCCCACAGGTTGCTGATCAAATGAAGTTAACTACTTCAGATAAAGAAGTTATGTACTCACCATAACATTCCATTTGAGTAGGTAACTTAATTTGTCAGCAACCGACCCTCCCTCCTTCCCCCTAACCTGGTTCTTTGGTTATCTGAATCCTAGAATGATCTCAGTTTTTGTATTCATTAGGTTAGGATGTTTCAGGTTGTGGTGTTGTCTAGGTGAAATTGTATAATTGGGCAAACGCAATCTGAGGACTGGAAGGAGGTAGCAGGGTATTATGGGGAAGAGGGAGGAGCTTGGAGCTCGGATCTATAGCTTGGAAAGCTGCTGGCTCGGATCCAGGTCGGATCCAGGTTGGATACAGGATAGGAACAATTACCCCAAATCAACAGATGCACCCACAGGCATTTCCTAACCTAAAGTTAAGCTTACCCATGATAAAGCATGTGTTACAGCCTGTGCTTCCACTTACATTGATTGCTGTCTGTTCTTTTTCTGTTTGTATTCCCATCCCTGATACGAAAACAGCTTGTGTGCTTTCAGAAAATATCTTTATTATTATTAGCCCTAAGAAAAAGTGCACTGGCTATCTTTAAATAAAACTAAGATGTTATGTGATCCTATCTCGCCTACATTCTGACTGATGGGTTCGGACCCCGAAACCCCCTCCCTCACGCTTATGCCATGCCAAGGCGAAGTTGGCTGAGCTTTATTGGCTTATATATCAGGATCACCAGGCCCCACCCAGATCTAGTTTGCCGTAACTAGCGACTAGCGCTAAACTAGCTGGCTGAGCTGAGAGTATTTTACTAGCTTTTTTGTCAAAATTTGCTGTTCCTAATCATGCTGTTCCTATTCCTAAAATATGTTTACTTTTTAACGGCTGCTTTGTTTTTTTGGTGAAAACTGTTGTTGTGATTAGGTGATGGTTTCCTGATTTAGGCCCTCCATCTGTAGGGCCTTTCCCAGTCAACCAAACCCCTCTCAAATCTTTGGGGAGTCAGATCCCTTTGAGTTTGTTTTTGTTTAGTTGTTTTCTTGTTCGGCGGTTGTAAACTGATTTTTGTAGAAGCAGAATTAGGATAGTCAAGTTCTTGCTGTCAAATTAGAGATGTTTTCAAATTACTGCTCTCAGAATCCTAGGTTGGTCATAATGTCTCAGACCAAATGTAAAATGCACCAAATGTAATTTTAAATGTTCTCTTAATGTATTGTCTCTCTGCTTGTTTATTGTTGTTTATTGTTTGCGTGCAAGTTTTTTATTAGCAGCGTGTGTCACGGAGGAAAAATAAACTCCAGGAGAGGAAAATAAAAATAAACTCATCTTAAGAATAAGCCCTCCTCCTCTCTCTTAGCTAAAGAAAAAAGCATCCTCTCCGACCAAGCTAGCCGGATCCGCCCAGTCCCAACGGATAGCGGGCCTCTCCGACCACTCCAGTCCGTTGGATCCGGTCGCCCGGCTCCGCCGACTGGCCGACTGCTCGCTCTCTGGCTAGTCTCGACTGGCCTGGCTGCCTCGATGCCACCAGCATCGTCGGGGGGCTTCGAGGGCCGGCCCACTGGTCTCGAGCGATGGTCGGGTCCAGCTCTCCACACCCTCTCGGCCAAGTCTCCTCCTCGGCCTCCTCCCACTGGTTGTCCTCGCGCCTCGGAGCCGATTCCTCTCGCCCGGCTGGGTCCCGAATCCCGTCAATCATCCCTCTCAGTATCCAGACCCTCTTGGATGTTGGAATCGATATAGACCACAGGCTCGATATCGACGACCGTCCCCAAAGTCTTTTGTGAGATGCTATTCCCGCTCCTTCGGAGTCCAGGAGTCCCATCCCCAGTCCCCTCCTGCTGCCCATCCGGGTCCCGGCTCTCTCCGAGGGAGCAGGTGCCCCTGATCCATTTTGCTGCTTTAGTCGGCTCGAGACCCTTAGCAACCTCCGGCCGTGCCGGGACTTACGCCGGTGGAGAGAATTTAGGGGTCGCTCCGACCTTGGACCCAACCCCGCCGCTTGGCCTCCTATGGTTTTCTCGGGGGGAGGGACTGGGGACCCCGTTTCGGGACCTATGCCTTCCCACGTGGGTTGACCGGTCTGGGGGCGGTCGCCTGTCCGTAGGGGAGCCTGGCCACTTTATCATCCCTCTTGCCCTTCCCCTCCCAGCCCTGGGGGTTCCGACTGTTTCTTTCAGAGTCTGCCCAAGGTGTTGAGCCACCCTTCCCTTTGTGTGTGGACTGGCCTTGTGAGAGTACCTGTCTTTGCTGTTCTTGTCCCTCCAGAGGGGCCCGGAGCCCCTGGGTAGTTGTTCCTCCCCATTGAGTCTCCTTAAGTCCCTCAAACGGAGGCTGATCGGGTTCCCCCCTCTGATGACCTCGATGATGGATCTTGAGGCCTTTGGGGTCCCTCCTCAGATGTCTCGGAGGTGTCTCTTTTGATGCGAGCTCCCCCTTTGGTTGCTCCGAGGCGCCCTCTCTCCCTGATACCCGTGATGAGGGAGCTCCTGCCTAGCTCCGGCTCTCTGCCGCCCCCTCCTGCTGATGAGCGAGTGCTCCTCAAGGCCTTTGGGTGTCTCCCCCACGCATCTAATAATTTAGTTTGCGTATGGGCGTGGGAACATCCAGATACCCCGGAACCAGTCCCTTCCACCCCGGTGGTGGGTGCTGTCTGCCCCACCCTAGGAGGAGCTCCCTGCAACAAGGCGGCATTATTCTAAGGTGGGTAACGGGCATGGCTTAACACACAAGGAGGTTTCCACATTCCCCAGCGGCACCCAGGTGGCTGATAGGACTAGCCCAGTCCATGTTAGCAGCTCCTTTGGCATCCTTGGTTCTTTTCTTACTTGGGCCTCGAGGCTCCTTTTCAGCTTGCCACCCAGGCGGGCTTCTCAGTTGGCTCTCTCCTACTCTCTCTCTGACAAGCCTGCACCTTCGTCATCAATTGGGTCGAGCCTGCTCTGCAGCCTTAAGCCGCCGGCTCACTTCTACATCCTCTTCATTGGAGAGCTAAAAGTTAAAGGTCAGGTGCGAGGCCTTCTGAGCTAGAGGGAAAAGCCTCCTCTCCCTAGGGCCCTTTTTTTGGACCTAGGTTAAAGACACCCTTACCCTCTTTCAGGAGGGAAGTGAAATTTATCTGTCAGAGGGTCACCTTGATCCACAGCCTTTGCCCTCCCCTGGTGGAGAAAAGAGGAGGGAAATTATTCTGTCCGTACGCCGTTTTTCCTCAGCAGAAACATTCATTCCCAGGCCTTCAGGGAGCAGGCTTTTGTGGGGGAAGATGGAGGCGCTTCTTCATGAGCCCAAGCATTCTGAGACCGACCGAGTCCTTTCGAGGCTTCAGCCTCCTTCTGCGTCACCAGAGAGGATTGGCCGGCTGTGCTGTTGAGTGCGGAGCGTGTCTGAGCCCTCCTGGGCCTTCTCACCCCTGTCAATCACCACCTCCAGATGCCCGCTGCCCAGCGGTGCATTTGAGGCCAGCAGCCGCATGCCCTTGCTCCACCGTCCAAAAATCCCGGACCCACCACCCATCAGGACAGATAAAGATCGGATCCGAAGCCGGAGCTTACAAAGGAGTCATCAACGGTCCCCAGACCAGATCCCAAATTCCGAATAAAGCAACCACTTTTGGTGCCAGACGAGGACCTGAGACCAATTTTTAAAGTCAGGCTTCTGAACCAATCCATCAAAGTCCAATCGTCCATATGTCTCCATAGAGGGTCCATTACCCTATGTTGGATATTGTATGTGCGATGTTGGAGAAGGGCACTGAATTTTTCTATAGATGTCATACGATCGCCGTCCATCATCACCCCCATAGGGGAGTCTGGTGACAGTCATTTCACCACAGTCATTTGAGAGAGCCCAATACTCACCGTGCTCCATAGACCTCAAGGACGCCTATTTTCACCAACTGACATGGCTCCTGCCACCTGAGTGTTTCCACCCCCAGTGTGGTCTTCCAAACACATCCCAGTGGTCTACTGCCACTGAGCTACCCTCAATTCTGGAGCTGTCCACTAAACCTCATTTGCACATTCAATTGGCTCACCTGAGGAGTCTTGGAATCTCCTCTAGCTGCCATCTGGCTCTTCTGGCTCCCTTAGATGCAAGACAGCAGCAATAGAGGTGCCCGACTTTCAGATCGAAAGCATCCACCAGGTACAAGGCCTGAGTTATAAGTGATTCAAAGTACATGTCTTTACAAGATCTGGTTCCTACAATCATAGGTTCTATGGTTGACCTTCGATTGGCAATGGTGCTTTTCAGAGTTCTTGCCAATTGCACATGAATCCAATTCGGTGGCTATTTCAAATCCCCAAGTCCCCCAAGATCAGACATCAAACTGGACTGGCATTTACCTTTAGGACTTCCCTTCACCGCTATTCCTGAGAAATCCTATTGTTATTCCCTCTCCAGTGGTTCACCTCTAGGACAGATGCCTCCCAGACAGGATGGGGGCAGACATCTGTTCCCATTATGTCTGGGCTTATTGGTTCAGAGGGGCTGTCCTCCACACACAGCTGTTTCCACATCTCTGTGGAAGGGGCATGTCGTCTTCCACACAGACAACTCCTCACAGGTCACTCCCTCCCACACAGTCAACATGCAGATGGGTCTGAGGTCAGGTCGGTGGTCTGAGGGACCAGACAACTCGGGACCAGAGATCAAGATTTGAGAAGAGGGAAATATTGGTCCGGTGATTAAACAGCTTAGTAGCCACTCAGCAGCTCAGGTTCCCAAATATAACAGACAGCACAAGTGTATCAAGCATTTCAGACTACACCTCGTGAGAGGGTCTCCAAAGTCCGGGATCAACCACTCACTATTCAGGGGCACGCCGCAGTCGAAACACATTTGGGAGACCAGGCCAACAATGCTCCACTTCTTCTCCTGCCCTCCCATTTCTTTTATCTAGCAGCTATGGATGCTCTAGCACAGCAGGCCCCTACAAAGCACAATGCCTTTCTCCTCATCCACTTCTCTCCCCATACTAAAAGCGTTCAATGATACTGTCCACGGGTGAAGAAACTCGTGGGGTCCCCATTCCTTGATTCTTAGTGCTCTCTCGGATCCTGAAAAAGCATGCCTACCTCCGATCACATCTACCTTGGATACTTTTCTGCTAGACCTTCTCACGTATCTCACTCCCGACTTTAGTCAGATCAGTTGACCCATACTTATTACTTCACTTATCTTCTTCCGACCTCCCACAGCTAAGAAAGAGTAGTGGACTCAGCCTGAAGAAAAACCTTGGAAGAAACCAGGGTCTAGCTTAGACCCTAGCCTCTGGCCTCAACTCAGTTGACAGCTTACCTCATCATCTCTTCAAAAATCAGAACTATACACTATCTCTTTAAAGTTATTCATCTTTTAAGTTCTATAACATCCAACCCCCCTGAAGGGATTAATGTCTCTAAAGAAGCCATTTCCATGGATCCTCAAAATTGGATCATCCATTTATCCTAAAGTTTGCTCCAATCCCAGAGGTTTTTAATTCATTTAGTCTTTCTGGGCTGCCAACTTCCTTCTGTCTCTACCTGCTTCATCCTTTATCTCTTCTGTTCTGAAAACTGCTACACATTTTGTCCTTACTTGAAAACCTCTTAGTTTGAATAACTTCTATGGAGAATTGGTTGACTAAGAGCAAATTCCCCAAAACTTTCCAAATATCACTATTTCATAATTCATCCTGTCTTTTAAAACTAAGATTTCCATGTCTCACAAATCTAGAGCAATGAACATTCCAATCTTCTCCCCTGTCTCTGTTCTTTACTCACTTTAAATCAATCTTCAAGAATACAAGCAACTTCTATTTGGACCAAAAGCAACAATGTAAATTCTTTCAGACAAGGATGTTTGTGTGGGTCACAGCAGCTGCTATTTGTATTCCCATCACATAGAAATGCTGTTCAAATTCTCAGACAGTTGTGTCCCTTCTCAGACAATAAATTGATCCAATGGATCACAAAATCTATACCTCTTTAAATTTCCAGAGCTAATATAACTTCTAGATTCTATGTGCTCAGCCATTAAATATCATAGCGACATTAGCTTCTTAGATGACTATGGTCCCATAATGATTTCATTCATTCTCAGCTAATGTACTGTTTCCAGTAAGAGGCATCCCATTCCAATATACTTTACTTCTACCTGTTTTCCAAGCCGATGGCACCAAGCATATGCTATCAATGCTGTCCCAGGTACTGGAAGCTACATTCCATTCCCCATCTTTTCATCTTTTGTGGGCTGCATCATCATAACTTTTAGTGTTTTTCAATCCATATCATAACCAATTTTCCCTCCTACTCCCACATTCACTTTTCCATCCATCTCCTTCGATTTTCTAACGGATCCTCCTTGAGTCTGATTCTGCTTGGATTATAAGAGATTGCTTCCACCGTGCATGTGTGTGTTTATGCGTTTGTACGCCATTATGTGACATAACAGAGTGGTGCTATGTAGTGCATGTAGTGACAAACTAGATCAGGGGAAGCTCAGTATTATGTAGACAAGTTGTACACTGTTTTATTAAATGCATTAAAGTGTTAAGACTTCTAGGGAGGCTGCTATCTCTTATTCACTTCTCAGAATTTACACCTTTACATTTCACTGAACTGCTTACCATTGTACCTTTAAATTTTCAATTTCCCTCAGCAAAGAATGTTCAGAATTCTCAAGATTAATTGCTTGCACCTACAAACAGCGTATCCTCATGTAAATGTACTCAACAATGAATCTTTGTAAATTTCATTCAGAACAGAAAGTACTGCTGCCTTCAGCTACAGACGTCTTGACTCAATTAATATTTGCTAATGGAAAAAAGCAAGCTAATATCTTTGCAGATGTTAGAGACTTAACATTGTTCATAGCGTTTGTTGTTTCATTTTATTTGTAAAACCCACTTGCTTACAACAAAACACTTGTTTACAGCTTAAGCCAGGGGCACCTTGCAAAATAAGAGAAAATATTTTTATTTGACATATAATCTAATCCGTGCACTTTTACACCCCACCCCAGCAGCTCGAGATCCTAGCATATAAACATTAAAATTTGCTTTTTTCCATCATTTCTACTCTTGTTATACTGTAAAGACTATATTTCTTACAAGTAAAAAGTACTTGTTTACTTTAATATCTTTAACACATACAACAGTCACAGAAAAGACTCACCCCACATATAAAATACCTTTGACTACATACTACTCAAAACTGTTTTACTATATATAACATACAGTTTATATCATAAAATGGTTTGCACTAGTACTAATAAGAACAAAATTGTTTTAGTACAGTTACTTCCCAATTTTAGTATCCTTCTGAACATTAAAGACATAAAATGGTCTATATGATTTACAGTTCACCAGCAAGGTCAACAAAGTCAACAAAAGTCTAGTCTTTTTCAGCAACTTTTTCTTGCAAAGGCATATTTCACAAATGTGATTGATGCTTTATAGTCTCACATTTATTCAGTAATTTCTCCATGTTGTTCATCTCCATCTACCAACACTGGGCTCTGGTTGAAGTCTAAGATACCCATGATTCTTCTAGTCCATTCCAGTAGTTTTTTTCTTTCTCTCATGCATTTTCCTTTGGAAAATTGGAAATGGTATCACTGGCGAAGTCTGTTTATGAACTGTCATTTTTACTAACGGAAGAATGAGAAGCAGCATTCCCTTATGCATACTGGCTCATTTTTCATTGGATAAATGTTTTATTTCCTAGTTAGCCTGTTCTGCATCAAAATGCATTTAATTTTCTAGAAAAAATATTCTAAAGGCAGCTGGATACAGCAGCTTGAATCTCACACCTGCTTGTCAACATTACTTGATTTCAGAGATAAATTTGCTTCTGTTTTGTCTGTGTGCAATGAATAATCATTTTCTATAAAAACTCTGTTGTCCCCAGTTTTTAATGTTTTGCCCTTCTGCCACAGTTTTGTCATGATAAACTTTCTGCTGGTATAATTACATCTTTACTAAAATAGGTCTTGGCTGCTTTCTCATGGCCAGGTTTGAAGCATGCTCTCAGTGTCCCCCTTATATTAACAAATCCTGCTGTGCAACACCAGGCTTGCTACTTTTTGGGCTTTCATAAACGTAATACAGTCCATTCCTTCCAGTTTCTGTAGTACAGCAAAAAATTTCAGTTTTCCCTGCACAATTTGTTTTTTTTTAACTCTAGTACTTTTTGAAACAGCTCTTCTTGAGAAACCTCATACTTAGCCAGCTTTTTCATCATTTCATATTCTGATTTTTGTAGTTTTATCAGTTCATCTGAACAGCTAATTAAAGCCATTCAGGTGAACAGCTGAACAGTTAATTAAAGCTTCTAGTTTTCAGCCTTTTGTTATTTAAGTTGTGGTTTATATTACATTGTCAGAAGGGCTGTTCATTGAATGCTGTTTCATTGACATGTAAATGTTGAAGTACCAAAACTCTGAACGGCCACTTCACCGAATTTTTTCCCAGGGGAAAAAATCTCTTGGCCAACAACAAACAAAACAAATTGTCAGACCCTGTGAAGTGGGGGCTTCACTCCCCACACCCCTGATGTGGGGGACTGTGCCCCCCACACCCCCCTAACTAAATATACCAACTCCAAGATCACACTACAGTGGAGGAAAGGGCAAATTCCCAATGACAGCCAAGCAATTTTTTTCCCCTGGAAAAAATTTGCTGAGATGGCCATTTGGAGTTTTAGTACTTTGTTGTTTTGCCGATGAAAGGGCGTTTGATGAACAGCCCTTTCGACAAAGTAATATAGACCCTTTAAGTTGATATAGTCCTTCAGTGTTTTATTATGTTAGTCATCTCTGAATACATTTGATTTATTTTTTCCTGTAAATTACTGGAAGCCATCTCTTGAACCAAAGGGGCTGAATCTTGAACTGCTTTTTGCTGAACAACTGCAAAATCCTTTCCAAACATTGTTTTCGTTTCACCTTTTCAGGATGATTTTCTTTCAAGTTTTATGAAGTTTTTCACTGATGGCATTCAGGCAGTGTTCTTACTAGCCAGTAACTGAATTTTACCCCCCCCCCCTAAAATGTGTCAGTGACATTCCTTTTTTCAGTTTCTGTTTTCACACTGGAAGAGTTGAAGTTAAGTTGTTGATCAGTATGCAGCCATCTTAAAAGTCCAATAGAACTTCATCTTATATGTGACGTGTAAGTTGATGTTATTTGCCATATTTAAAATGGATAAGTGTCAACAAATATGTTACAACCAATCAAATTATTATCCTTAAGTATTCTACTGTTGTAATCATAATTGCACCAAGTCTGCTGCAGTAGATATACCGAAAAGGTATGAAGGATGAGACCTGTTCTAATTTACTTGTTCAAGTAGCGTATGGTATACATTTTTATGACCCCATCATGAGTGAAGTGACAATTAACTATGTTTTAAAGCATGTAAATACTGCATGTTTTATAAACTGGAGTTTGAGCCAATGAAACTCTGTTTTAGGTTAAAAGTACTCATTGTTTTTTTTTTTTTTTTATCTTTTATTTTTCAGTGAAGAAGTATAGATTTCTAAGCAAACTATAATTACTTTAAATTCTCAGCAGAGACTGCCTGTAGTTTGTGGTTCTTTTTTCCTGATTTTAAGGTGTATCAGCCAGCAACTTCATTGCTCATGATATAGAAACCAAATTGCCTATACACAGTAAGCCCCTAAGTATAATGGTGATGGCTACCAAAAAAGCAGTTACTAGGAAATGGAAGTCAAAAAACAAGTGTAACAGAATTAGTGGATGGCATAAAGGAGACAAAAGAAATGAATGTGAGATCTGTAGAAAGTGGAAGGAGCAAACTACATAGAAATAAATGAAATCTGTAGAAACAATACATGCAGAATAATAATCAGGATGAGTGATATTTCAGGGACAGCAGGACTTAACCAGTCTATGTAATGATAAATTGAATAATTGTTAAGACAAAAATCATATCTGTACAATGTGTACAAATGAAAAAAAATAGTGGTTTGTTTTCTCTTTTACAACTGAATGGGTACTCGTGTCATTATGCTACATTTGACGTTAGTAAAGATGTTTAAAGAATGAAAACAGAGTAAAGTATTTAATTTTAAACTTGGATTGCAAATTCCAGGTCTTTTATATTTCAGAGAAGTTCATGAATAAAAGTTTGCACTCGCCTTTAAGTAACCAGTTCTTGTGCTTTTATGTAGTTACCAGAAAGTTACTTAATTTGTCAATGTAATTTGTCATTACAATTATAGAACTATTGTGCCACAGATACATACAAGAATGATGCACTGCATCTAACTAGTGGCATAGCGACACTTTAATTTTAATGAAACCTCGTGCTCACAAAGAGAAAGCCATTTATTTTTCATATATATTTTGAGTACTTCTTATCAGTTTAATTAGTACCATTTAAAATGCATTATCCTGAAGAGTTCAGGAATACATAAATCTAAAATATCAACATTAAGTCAGAGTTTCAGTAGTGGAAAAGAAACCAAGTCTTTTGTGTGTGTGTGTGTGTGTGTGTGTGTGTGTGTGTGTGTGTGTGTGTGTGTGTTTGTGTCCTAATGTCTTTGATATGACTGATGTAGCTCTTATTATTGAGAGAAAAAAATACACTTTGTTTCATAGAAGCATTAAAAGTTCAAATACTACTAAGATGGATGATGATGAAGAAAGTGAAGAGGTGGAGGATGAAGAAGATGAGGAGGAAGAAGATGAGGATGAAGATGATGAGCCTGCAGAAGACCATCCAACTATAAAAGATTTCATTTCTATTAGTGATTTTGATGCTGAGCAGGCTGGAGATCTGTCTTTTAAGGTAAAACTATTTTAATGTGTTACTTATTCTGTGACCTAAGAGAAACCAAACACTAATGTAAGTAAAGTTGCTGGCAAACAAAGCTTAATTTTTGTATAATCCTAAATAGGTTATTCATTTATTCAATTCCTGAAATGCTTATTGTGTTTTCTGATATTTTATAACATGCCCAGCTGAGCAGATGCAAAACTGGAAACATTTGAAAGATGTGGCGGGTAAAGAGGAAAACTGGATGTTTGAATGTTGTAGGAAAAAAAGACAAGAAAGAGTGAAATCTTAATGTTAGTTAAGATTCCATTGCATTGGGTGACTTTAACTACCCATCAATAAACTGGAACACCTATACCTCCAATTTGGGATGTGTCCAGAAGTTCTTAGACTTTGTAAACAAAAAAACTCTGGAGCACATTGTAAGTAAACCTACCAGAGGACACAATATTATTTGCTTGATCTTCATAAATTTAGCTACCTCATGTACTACTCCTCTGATATCCCCTCCCCAGTGATGTCCGACCACAAACTTGTAATACTCACCTTCAAAATGTTAAAAGACCTAGAGGAAATATTGCATAATTCAAGGATTATAAATGTGTGAACCTAATCCTACTGTGCAGTGAGATATCGACATTCAGTTATATTCCCACCAACTCCAGCTTAGACACATTGGCTAGCTACACCAAGGAATTCTACACATGTTTAGATATGTGCATAGAAATTGCAGTCTACTAGAGCTAAATGTCATGTGAAGTTCCAAAATAAATCACCCTGGTAGTTCATCAACATTAATAGCAATTGCAACAAAAGAGACTTCTTAAATTTTGCAGCTATTTCAAAGCCTCTCACATCAAGGAGAGTATTAAAAACATCGTAATGAAATTGAAAATCACCATGAGGGCCATTAAAGCTAACCATGAACTTAGGTGGGCATAAATAGCTAAAGATAATTTCAAATCCTTCTTTAGATATGTAAGTAAACTAAGAAAGAATACCTTGCATTACTTTGAACTTGTTCATGGTGGTTTCTCTAATTCACACCCAGATGACATTGCCAATATACTTGCCAACAAATTTATTGGTAAGTTCTACCCCAGAATTACTATCCATAGTCCAGAAATCTTGCAGTCTCTTACCTGCTGTTTTATCACTAAGAAATGTGTACAAAATCCACTGAATAAAACCCAAAATACTTCATCTGTAGGGCCTGATAATATACCTGAATGCTTAATAAGTCATGTCAAGTATGCCCTTGCTGACCCATTCCATAAACTATTTAACTTAAGCTTAGCTACAGGTTTTGTCCCTGAAGAGTGATGCACTGCAGTTGTATTGCCCCTGCATATAGATGACCATAGATCAGTTACCCTGATCAGCCTCATTTGCAAGGCCGGAATGTATTATAACTGAGCTCATAAACTATGATATCAGAAACATTGTTAGATCTTATCCTGAACAGTCTGATTTTGTTAAGGGTAGATCCCACTTATTAAATGTGGTTAACTTCAAGGGAGTTACACAGGCAGTTGACAGTAGCCATGCAGCACACACAGTGTTTCTGTACCGTACCAAGTCTTTTAACATCATACACATTGATGGCAGCATAAGAAAGCTAAATGATTTAAAAATAGATTCCTGTGTGGTAAGAAGGTTAACAAACTAGCTAAAATGTAAAAATCATTTAGTATGAGTTGCAAATGCTTAATCAGAAAGTATGAAAGTGACCAGTGTTGTCCATCATAGTTTAGAAATGGTACCCCTTCTTTTCAGCATTTACTTTTCTGCTGTCCAGACAGGGAGGCAGGGAGCCAGGATTTAAGTTTGTGGACAACTGCAAACTTGCAGTTATTGTTAAATCTCCATCTGATACCTGAACCTTCATAGGTTCTTAGGTTCATAGGTTAGTATTTAGCTAACTGCCCTTGCGAGCTATTGTAAGCTTAGCCAATTATCCCTTGTGAGACTCAAACCCTGCACCTTGTGTTTGTAAGGCAAACACCTTAACCATTAGGCCACCCTCCTATCCAGCAAGAACCCTCTGGTATAAACTCTTGGTATATTGAAAATGGGACAAAATTATATGTTAAAAAATACAGTGTCAGCACATTTGGTAGACAATCCCTAGGGACCTTGGAACTTGGGTTAAAAACTCTCTGTCTTTTGATAGTCATGTGGCAACAGTAGTCAGGAAATACTTCTACTTAGCACAACTAATCACCATTAAATATTATCCATATCTAAGGAGATTGTCTGTCATTCCCTTGTAATTCAGCATTGATTAGGCCAGATGTTCATTATTCTCACTGCTGCAGTAGTGTATGGATTTTAGCCTGCCATGAATACAGCAACCCGCCAACTTCAAAAGCTTTCATCTCCCACACTGTCACTCTGTTTAAAGGAGTACCGCACTCACAGACTCAAAAAACATATTTAAAACATCATGGCATGATGTTTCCTACACTTTAACAGCACTCTGGGGTTATTTACAGAATTTTTTAATATTTTTATATGTAATTACAGACTCTGACCACCTGGAGTACAGCATATTGACGTGGTTTGGATAAATCAGGTTGCCACTCGGTATCCCACAAGTCATTGTTTTGCTCAGAAATGTTACATCATGCAGGCCTGCATTTGCCTAAAGCTCTTGTCATTTCATAGATGTTGCATGCATATAAAGTTCTTAGTAAAATAGAATAGTTAAAGTAACATTCCTTGCTGTTGAATGACTACTTAAAACTGAAACAGTGCAAATGTCACAGAACACACAGAAAGTGCTGTTTACTGCTGCCTTTTTTCTAATTTAGTTTAAATGGCACTAATTTGTAAGACAATGAATTCCAGTTCTTTTACTTCAACCCTCCCCACACCTAGCTTCCCTGGCTGTCAAAGTCCTGAGGGTAATTTGACTTGGTAATTTCATTGACTGGCAGATCTCAGCAGGGTGCTTGACTCATGCAAGTGAATCTTTGCTCTAGCATTTCTTTTGTTACAGGGGACATTTTTTATTGCTGCACTGTAGCCATGGCCTTACTTTACTGCATTAGCATCCAGTTTGTATAGCAACTTCTGTAACATCTTCCACCAGTGTGCTAAATAAAACTTTTAAAATATTAAACCATTTTAGATCTTTATTAGTTTAAGTGTCTAAGGTATCACTTCATGCTTCCACCTTGCTAAAAATGATTTACATGTGCAAAGTGTGTTGGTATTCAGTGTTTGCCTACATATTTTTTTACTGCACTGGTTGGTTAAAACTTTTGCAGTGTCCCTGGATTTGTCTTTGTACATACAAACCACATTGCTATATTTTCCCTTCTTTTTCGTGTCTCGAGAAGTCACTTCTGACAAAAT
Source organism: Protopterus annectens (assembly GCF_019279795.1). Classification (NCBI taxonomy): domain Eukaryota; kingdom Metazoa; phylum Chordata; order Ceratodontiformes; family Protopteridae; genus Protopterus; species Protopterus annectens. The sequence goes on from NC_056727.1 coordinate 505,087,394, forward strand.
AATAATTTTTTTTTTAATAAAGGATATCAAGGTTAATTTACCTTGAATCAGATAATGGATGACACTGGAAAGAATCACTGTAGAAATATTTGTGCTTGGACTAAATCCCTTACTAAATATTTGCCAGACTACAGTTGAATTGGTGCTATGGCTTTAATTATCCACCATTACATACCAGTTTTTCAGTGTAGTGACAACCTGCCTTGCCCATATACCTTTAGACATGAATATGCAACTACTCCTGTTCATGTGTGTGAATTCATCTTCAGACTTACGGTGTTGAAGCTACACTGAATTCTAGGTGCTTGATCAGGTTTCACATGGGGCTTGGTTAAAGCTACTCTCAGGTTAAGCCACTATGAATATGTTGCACTGCCACCTCTGATACGAGGGTAATTTTTTTCCCCGCACTGCACACTAGCGGTATCTGATGCAAATTAGACCAAGTATCATTTGCCATGCAGAATGTACAACTAATACATACCAAATTTCTGTGTTTCAAAACATCGCTGTTACTACACTACTACTGAATAAAAGGAACATATTGAAATGTAACATAACCTGTTATCAGATGTAATTAAGATTTTTTCCAATATTTTCCATGATTCTCTGGCTTTTTGGTTTCATTCACTTAACTGGCTACCTGTAGATTTGCTCTTTCTTAGCAAGTTGCAGTTAATATTTTATCCTTTTGTTTACCTGTTAGTTTGAATGGGCACACTATGAACGTTTGCAGCTGTAGTCCCTTAACTGTTGCCTTGCATATCTTGCATAATGCAGATATGACTTCTCCATTGCAATGTTCACTTCCTATATCAGATAGTATCAAAATGTTTGATTTAAAGTTTCTTACCTTACTATTTTCGGGACAGCAATCAAATATCTTCACCCCCTGTAAAATACAGCAGCTACCACTCATTTCTCATGTTCATCCATTCTTGAGCTAGCATTATCCACATCATAGTGCCACGTGACATCCCAATTTGCCTGTTATTGTGCAATACCTGTCCATACAGGATAAGATTAATGCATACACCTAACTATATAGCAGCAGTCAAAAGTCAGTACTTACATGATGTATTCACATGCTGGCTTTTGGTTACAATGTGCATATGGAGCAAATACTGCATATTGCACTATTGTGACAAGCCTCTGTACCACTTCACGGTAGCCAGCCTCACAGAGGTCCACTTACTTGCAGCTGCAGTCAAATCCACTCATCTCACCACTTTCATAACACTCCTGCAGCTATGCATGCTACCCCAAACATGCCTCCTCTTGCCATTTATGCATTATGTTAATCTCACTTCTGTCCAGAAAGACCAGTCTGCAGCTGCCAAACAAGCGCCACTACACTGCACCACTTCACGGTAGCCAGCCTCAGCAACATTACACATATGGTCCACCACAGTTAATGTGATATTACTTCTCACCAACAGTTTAGCATAGTTTCTCCAACTAATGACCTCAGTACAACACAACCACCAGGTCTATACCAATACAAGTATTCACAAGTCCTCGGACAAGTAGTGCATATAGGGACTTACTGACATACTAACTGCTAGTCTGCTCATTGTCCATATTAACTGCAACCCATGGTTCCACTGATGTAAGGTCAAACATGAAATTCCTACTCTAAGCCATGGTCAAAACAAGCAGACACACACACACACACAAGCTGCAGACACACAGCAGAGAGACACAGCAGGGACACACACACACACACACACACACACACACACACACACACACACACACACACACACAGCAGGGACACACACACACACACACACACACACACACACACAGCAGGGACACACACACACACACACACACACACACACACAGCAGGGACACACACACACACACACACAGCAGGGACACACACACACACACACACAGCAGGGACACACACACACACACACAGCAGGGACACACACACACAGCAGGGACACACACACACACACACACACACACACACACAGCAGGGACACACACACACACACAGCAGGGACACACACACACACAGCAGGGACACACCACAAGATCACAATGCATCCGTAATACATAAGCAGTTTTGAATCAACTTGACAGTAAATGACTACATAAATATATGTCTGCTACCAAGCGTCCAGACAAAGGATGGCAACATTGCATGAGGCCAAAAACGTTTAATTATGTTACACTTGTTTACTGGGATAGTTGCACTGGATTCATGTCCTTTTGTCAGCAGAGGGCCAGGGAGAAAATCTCCAACAGAAGAAATTACATAGATTACTTAAGTTGTATTACATTACATGGATTATACAAGTTATTGAACATTAGAAAATATAAGACAATGCATTTTTTATTAATGTTCCCAAATAGTTCTCATGGTCCAACACAAGACAAGGTTTTTTGTACAATGTTTAGTAATGTTCCCAAACCGGGACTCACAGTTCATGGTCAGACAATTACAATTGAGACACAACTGATTGGAAGCAGAGCTTAAGTAATTGCATTATATAATTTTACACACACACACACCCCAACCAGGGACACACGCACACACACACACACACACACACACACACACACACCAGGGACAGGGACACACACCAGGGACAGACACACACACACACACACACACACACACACACACACACACACACACACACACACACACAGCAGGACACACACACACACACACACACACACACACACACACACACACACACACACACACACACACACACACACACACAGCAGGGACACACACACACACACACAGCAGGGACACATATCACCAGCAACAATGCTCTACAATAAACCCTGGGAGTGAAATCAAATGCTTTTTTTATAACCTTTACACATTTCTATCAATTTAAAAAAATTAAGTGGAATATGTTGTGTTAAATATGAACAACATGATGAATGTATGTTAATACAAACAGCAATGCTTAAAAAAGAGGGAATGATGCTCAGTGGGCAAGGCCTGTTTACCACCGGGTGATTCAAAGATGGCATCTTAGACTGACAAGAAAATAGAAAAATTAAATAAGCAATTTTAAGAAACAATGTAGAACATAATGTTGGGAACCACGGTAGGTGAACTGTGTAAATGGCGCAACAACCTCGAATAAAGACAGACAGCCTCTTATAATCATACCATCTCTTAGGCAGTCCTTACAAGCTGGCACAAGAGTTAAACACTCAGCAAACATAAATGCAGCAAGTAATTTTCCTACCATAACATTACATGAAAGCAAAGTGTACATTATGACTCTCCAACAGGTACAAAACAAAAGCATTTGTTTATTCATTCATTTATCAAATTTATGTACTGGGAGAGAACACTGATCAGCTAGCCCCTGCCCAGAAAACCACAGTGAAAAACTTCTCTTAAGCACATCTCACACTTCTCAAAACAGAGGTGGAATTCTTCAAAGACCCCGGGCATGTGGGAAATACAGCCCAGAGCGCAGAATTCTTTATAAACGCATTCTATGAACACCTTCAGGAATGCATGGATCATGCAATACCAAATAAAACCAAGACCCAATCCTCCAAGCTTAGGCATCCTGTCTGGTGGAGCCCAGCCATAAACAAACTATACAATATAAGGAGGAAGCCACTACATGATAGAGCAAAATAAGGCATCTCTGATCACTATTAGCAAAGAACTACGGGCACTCATAAAATCGTCTAAGGCCAGCTTTGAGAGAAAAATTGCACAGGACACTAAGGACAATCACAAGGATTTCTTTAGTTATGTTAGGAACCTGGGTGGGAATCCACAGATATGCTCAGACTTACTCGAAAATAACATAAAATACACCAAACCCACAGACATTGCCAACATCCTAGTTGACAGGATTCAGCGCAAACTTCTCTCTCCCTTCCCCACCAAAAGGGCAAATATCTATCCGAGCAGAGTGCTGCCCCCCTGACATCTCAGATGCTCAGGTAACAGCCGCCCTCTCAAAAGCAAAAAACACAGCATTAATGGGACCACCCTGTGTCCTCAACGGATCCTGGAAACTATCGCCCCATAAGCCTGGCTAGTTTGGTCTGCAAAGCTATGGAAAGGTTCATCAGGGACCTCATAAATAAAGATATTTGGGACCTACAGACACTGGATCATACCCATTTCGGCTTTGTTCGATCCTGCCTCTTATACCTGGTTGATTTCTTTGAAACGGTCACCAAGGCCATTGACGAGGGGAAGGTGGTCCACACAGCCTACCTGGATCCTTGAAAAAGCCTTCGGTACAATACCACACTCAGGCATTATAGATAAGCTCACCAGCTTAAATATAAACCCCTATATGTCACTGGTTGCAAACTGGCTGAAGGACAGAACCCACATGGTTAGAATTGCTGAAGCCATGTCAGACTCCAAACCAGTTACAAGTGGCATCCCACAAGGCTGAGTCCTGGGACCTCTCTTGTTCGGTATATATTTCTGGGAGGTACAGGCTAACACTGAAGGACTGTGGCTGACAGTTCTCAGATGACTGCAAACTGGGTACCGTAATCGACTCTCCAGCTGATGCAAGCATCCTACAAAAGGACCTCATAGAAACAGACAACTGGTGCCAAAGCTATGGTCTCAAGCTAAATGTAAAAAAGTGTATAATCATCCCCTTTGGCAAAAACAAAGTGCCCACAAATTACCACATAGGTGGTAATCCATTAAGTAATTAGGGACCTGGGGCCCCAAGTTTATAGCAATCTCTCATTTGACAAGCACGTGGCCAAAGTGGTTAGAAAAACATTTTTGGGATGTACCTTATCATTCACCTGCAGCAACTGGAAAGACCCCAAAAGTACATCACCAAGAGGATCAAAGGGCTCAAACAAATGCCATATGCTGCCCGGTTAAAGAAACACCAGCTCTACTCAGGGGCATACTGCCTGTTCCGAGGCGATCTGTGCATGACGTATAAAGCCATGTCCAACCCGGAATTAATGGACATGCTGCACCTCAGAAAATCCAAATCCCATCCAGCTACGCGCTCGAGAGACTTGAACCTCAGCACTGAAATAGGACATGCTGGAGGGACAGATTCATAACCCAGAGGCTCCCTTCACTCTGGAATAAAATCCCAGTCCAGGTTAGGCAGAGTCCCTCATTGACTCTCTTCAAGAGGAATCTTGATGAGTGGATGGGAGATCGTAGATTTACCCCGGGTATCACTTCTATGGCACAGTATGCTAACCTCGAAAAAGGGCATAGCAAAATAAATTTAAAATGGATGGAGAAAGCCAAACACATTCTGGCTAGGCTTATAAATGCCCTAGGGAAGATAGCCTAGTATGAACCTATATGCGATGGGTGTATGCATGCATGGTTTTTTAACTAAAGCAGGTATAAAAGTAACCAATTCCCCAGTATTATTTGCATTTTAAGTACTCTCCTTTTATGGCCTCATGCCAAGATACAGACTGCTCAGAAATTCCCAGACATGCATATTGAAGAAGGTCTGACCAAGACATGCAAATGTCCAGCAGTGATGGTAAATGTTCTGTTTCCCATCCACTCGTCAAGGTTTCTCTTGAAGAGTGTTAGTGAGGGGCTCTGCCTAATGTAGACTGGAATCCTGTTCCAAAGCATGGGGAGTCTCTGGGACAGGATTTAATTGTTTTTATTAATTGCACTGAAGAAGTGTTGTTCTAACATGAAAGCTTTGCATGCTTTTACCTTTGTAGGATATTAAATTTGCTTCCTGACTTTGCTGGTTTGGCTTTTTTCCTTTAGGAACCCAAAGAAACACAGGGAGAACATACAAACTTCAGACATTGGCCAGAGGTCAGGATCAAACCTTGTACTTCATGCGTGGGAGGTGAAGATCTCAACCATTATTACAACTGTCAAACAATGATGCCTTATACAGAAAATAGATTGCTGACAGTCTTCCAATAAGTATTTAACCATGGAAACAAGAACAACATCTTCTAAAATTCACACTAAAGGTCCAGGACATCCTTTTTAAGAACTTGGAGAATCTTACTGATAAATGAAAAAGTAAAATAAGTATAAAAGCTACAGGAGTTATAGCTTTGCTTGATGTAGGACAGCCTTGGAATCAATGCTATACTCTCTGTAAGTATTCTTAAATTCTATTTTGGACTGAAAAGCCAGAAACAGTAAGTGCACAGTATATCTTTAACCAGATAAAGATGCCCTGAACACACACTCCCATCATAACACAACCATTAAACCATTTTATGGTGTGGTTTCTTCAGACAAACTAACAGCTTTATTTTGTTGTATTTTTCATATGCAGCCGCAACTAATTAATTTGTTGAGCCTTCAGTTGAGAAAAAAGCAGCTCACCACATCCAGCAGTAAAGAACTGTGCAGTAAGCATCAAAATTGCTAGGTACATATCTTTCAGTCTCACATCAAGAAGTGAAACAAAACCAAAAATAATCACCGTCAAAGGTCGCAGAATAAGGAGAGTTTTAAATATAAGTACTATGGAATTAGAATATTTAGGGGAATAAAAGAATATGCATTAATGTGTATTTTCCATAGGAAAACAAATTAGCTTGCCACTGTAATGGTTGTCATTACTGATTGAGTCACTCCTTCCTTTTCTATCAAATAGTCACAAACTACAGGAAAGATTTTTTTAGGTAAAATATAGCAGGCCCCCAAAAATCAAATACAACTTTGAGTTATGGGTAAGACTTGAGATAATAAGTGGAAAATGCAAAGGTACAATGTATAAAACCCACAGATGAATGTGCCTCTCAACTTTTTGCTCTAAAATTAATCCAACCATAATGGGGGATAAAGGCCTAAAATTAGGCACATTTGCTAAATGCTACTCTCACTTTAAAAAAAAGCTAATAGAAGGCCAGGCTTTGCCTCAACATGCATTTTCTGAACAGTAAGAAATGTGAACCTGGAATGCCTGTCATTATTAACTGGCTGCAATAATCATTTGTGATTTACCAAAAAAAATCAAACATTTTAAGAGGGATATAGCAAATCAGGACAGTTGGGGGTATGCAAATGAGTAATGATATATGGGTGTGTAAAACGGATTATCAACTCTAACTGAAATAAGCAATTTATAAAACACATTCATTGTGCATTATTGCTATCCTCACATTACTCAAGCATAATAAAATATAAATTTTACTATATTTGTTTAGAGGAATTTGTTAACTTTTGATTTGTTTCCATTTAAAGTTTTCTCTCTAGTAAGCAAGACGCGAATAAGATTTCCAATGGCATGCGGCAATCACAGCGCTGAAACAGCACCAAAAGATAATTTAATTTGGTCCAGTAGGTTCTAAACCAATCCCACGCCTCTAGCATTTGCTTCTGCAGTAACTGGTCCAAGGCTCTATCCGAACTCAGGCTGCCGCTATCTTCTGGGAGTCCAGGGTTCGTTCTGGATCGGGTGTAAGTGAAGTCCTTCCGTATGTCTGGAAGCAGCACTTGCTCCAATTTCTCCAGGATGTCCAAGTTGTTTAACTTCCTTACCAGACCCATCATTTTGGGATGTATTGGAAAACCATTCTTTGGTAGTACACAACTTGGAAACTAACAGACAGCTTCACAGTAATACACCCATTCATACATCTCAGCTCGAGACCAGTGCCTCTTCCAATCTTCCATGTCCCACCATCAATCTCTGGCATGTTACCCGGATTTAAGTTTATCCATAATATTTTTCCCAGAAAATAAAAGAAGTGTTAGGGTTAATAAGGCATTTTTCCACTGTAGCAGTTTAATTATAAAGGAGACAAGCTAGAAACTTTACGTGAGTCTATGTATATAATTAAACATTCAAAAGGGTCAGGAAGTTGAAATTGACTCGGCAATGTTGATTTTTGCTAGTTTTCCAGGCAAGTTTGCCACCTCTACCACATCTGTGAGGGTTTGGGACAATAGCCTCTTTCCGGACTGTGAGAAATAACAACCCTTCTGCACATCCTGACTACTTAGTTCGAACTTCATGGGAATGGGGAATATGATACTGTGTTAAACACAGATAGCACTAATAGTTCTGAACCACAGTAGCTCATGTTTTGTGTGCATAACTGTGCAGTCACGTTCTACCTAGCCCTTTTGATACACTACTTTAACTGTAGTGTTACATTAGAAAAAAATAAATAAACAGCTTAGCGAGTATAAATAGAAGGCTAGGCAGATCATGATCGCATAGTTATGCACACAAAAAAGAAATTGTTACCATTACGAACAAATCAAAAACACGTGTACGCGTTTCTAAAGACAGCTATTACACAAAAATTGGAAGTTATACTGCTTATTATAACTAAATAATGCAAAAACAGAAGAAATTCAGCTATGACTGTAGTGATTTTATAAAATTTATTTATTTATTTATTTATTTTTTTTATTTATTTTTCATTTGTTGACCGGGCTAGTCTAGCTGGATACATGTCCATTTTCAGTAGAGGCCCGGGGAGAAAAGCTCCAAAGAACAGAAGTTACTAGACAAAATATCAGCAGATCAGTAAATTATTAATACATTCATAGGCAAAATAAAGCAGATCAGTAATTATTAATACATTCATAGGCAGAATAAAGTAAACAAGTAGGTCATACATATTGTTTAAAAGAGGTACAGACTTGTGTAGATGGCTAAACATAGCTACATTGTGTGCTTGGGATGTTTGCTGTTAATCTGGATTAGAGCAAGGGCATAGCCATTGGGAGTTTAGGAGAACCTTGAGGTGTTTTTTGAATTGGTGAAGAGAGGTCATGTGTCTTAGGTTGTTTGGGAGGGCATTCCAGGATTTGCCAATGGAATTGGCATAGAGTGCCTCACCTCCCGAGTTGTTAGATTTAATGGTCTGTACTAGTAGACTTTTGATGACCTGAGGGACGTAAGGTTGGAATAGGGGTAAGTATTTTGTTCAGTGAGGGGTTTTGTCTGGATGGTTGATTGCTTTAAATGCCTCAGTGAGTTGGTTAAGTTTGAGAATGTTGGGCAGTTCTAGCCATTCCAGTGTCCTTAGATTTTGGCAGTGATGGGTGCGATAGGGCATACCTGTTATGAATCTGGCTATATGGTTATAGGTTTTAGATAGTTTATTGAGCTCTCTCTTGTTGAGGAAGGAGAATAAAGGAGTGTGGAGAGGAGGTGGGTCCGGCAATTGTTAGTTTGGTGTGCGGGGTTAAGAAGTTCTTTATTCTATACATGGACCCGAGTTTTTTGTTTACCGACTTAATGGTCAGGCTGACATGCGTATCAAATTTCAGCTTGTGGTCTATGGTCACCCCTAGTAGTTTGGTGTGAGAGACAGGTTCGATTATGGTCCCATTGTTGGAGGACACATGAAAGGTTGGGTTGTTGGTATTAGGAGGTTCTTTTCCTTGAGAGGTAATTGGGGTGGGGAAAAATATAAGTAATTTGGTTTTGGTTGGGTTGAGTAAAAGTTTTAGATCCGAGAACCATTTTCAACTGCGGAAAAGCAGTTTTGGGTTGTGACTTGGAGTTTGGTCAGAGCAGATCAGGGTGGAGTCGTCTGCATATTGAATGCAGGAGGCTTGGGAATGATGGAGTGTAGACCATTTATAAATATGGAAAAGAAGGGGACCAAGTATAGATCCTTGGGGAACACCGATGTTAGTGGGGAGTAGGTCTGATAGCCTGTTTTGCCACTGAACTGCCTGTTTTCTACCAGAGAGATAGGCGTTAAACCAACTTATGGTTGATTTGCTAAGGTGATAGGTTTCAAGTGTGTGGAGCAACTGTTGGTGATTGACCATGTCGAAGGCTTTCGACAGGTCGAGGATATTAATTTATTGTTGCGGTTGTGGTTGACTGAGTCAACAAAGGAGAGGAGAGCAGTGGTTGTGCTATGGTGGGGCGGAAGCCATGCTGGGTGTTAGACAGGAGGTTGTTTGTAAGATGGGTAATGAGTTGCTTGTGACCATGATTTTAGCTAGTGGAGACAGAATAGCTATGGGTCTGTAGTTAGATGTGTCAGTGGAGGCCCTCCTTTATGGAGAGGGATAATATAAGAGATTTTCCAGATTGAGGGAAGAGTAGCTTCAGAGATGGAGCGGTTGATCAAGATTGAGACAGGGTAGGCTATGGCGTCAGATGCTATTTGTAAGTAATTTGCTGGGAGTAAGTCAGCTAAGGTGGTTGGCTTAAGTTTTTCAAGAGGGTTCGAATGTAGGAGATGGATGTTGGTTGTAGGTTAAAGGAGGGTTGAGTTGGGTCTTTAGTTAAGATTACACCCGAGGGAGAAGTAGTAAGCTGATTGGCGAGGGACTGGATGGTCTCAATTAAAAGTATTGGCTATATCACCTGGATCTTTGCCCATGAGTTTCTCCGGGGTGGGGGTGGTAGATTTACCTGGATGAAGGAGGTGATTGAATCCAGCCCAGAATTTTTTAGGATTATGCTGGTGTTTGTCTTGGAGGTGACAGAAATATTGGAGGTATAAAAAAAGTTGACTTACCAATTTAGCTGATCCCTGAAAAAACGCTGTTAACAGCAAAGCTTCCCGCAACAGGTTCCTTTGGCAAAATAATGCGTACTGGAAACACCAACAAGAAAAGAACTTGTCTACCTCCTGCAGCTCTATTTTAGCACTCCAAAGCTGGGGGAAGGACAAGGCAGCTGTGACATCACAGAATGGGTGGGTTTGTTTGTTTGACCGAGGGTGATGTCACTTCGGGGGAGGGAATTGTTAAAAAAAAATACCTCCACTGCCTGGCCGCGATGATCAGTAATTGGGGGACTCCAACCTGCTTAACTGAAACGCGAGAGAATGTTTTTGGAAGGTAAACAATCCCTGTTCGCTAAGGTAGGCTTGTTTCAGAAAAGTGAGGGGAATTGAAATGTTTTAAACGATGCTTTGTTGTTTGTTTATGCAGGAACGTGTAAATAGGGAGGAAAAAGGCAGGGAAGTTGAGGAATTCTGTTTAGAAACCCGTTGTACTCCTTTAAAGGCTAAGCCCTTTTTGGAGGAAGCTATGTAAATAGCCAGAGTGACTATAAATCTTTAGTGCTTTCTTCCTGCCTTGTGCAGATGCAGCTCTGAGGCTTCTTAAGAACAACAGTTGACCAGTGACTTCCTGCCAGACAGATAAGATGTGGGGATCCTTCAGCACAAATGTTTATGTTTTAAGGATATTAAATATGTTTTTACCTATTTTTTGTCAAATTTGCAGCAATTCACGGTAAGAATATTGGTTTTTCAGTAATGCAGGGAGACCTTCATTTGTGATCACTGAGTCCTCTCCCACAACCTGGTATTCCTCTCATTTTTTTGCCCATGGCTAACCCTGATGGTTTTACAGTTCTCTTCTCACCACTGTTTTCCTTCTGTTTGTCTAATGCCTCCTTTGCCATTGTGTTCCTTGCATCATTGTGTTACCCCTGACCCTGTCAGTCATGTTTGTCTTTCCTGATACTTAACCTACCCCTCTTGCCTTCCTCTTACTTCCTTTCACAACTTTTCCTTCTCTTGCAAAAAAAAAAAAAAAAAGGGCACCCATCCCACAAAAAAGGATATACCTCCTGCACATACCCTTAATTGTCCAAATATTTGCAGAAAGTCTACATGTTTAGCTCATATTTTTGGTTTGTACCTCATATATGTATTTTTTGGCAAATCATTCAAGACTGACATCAGTAAATAGTGAAATGCCTTTGAATTTCAGATTTCATACCCTTCAATGAATGCATGATAATGGAAAACCTGTTTTTCTCACCAGTTTTCACATTTATAGAGGCAATATGACAAATATTTCCCTGATTTTGGGCCTTCTTCCCACCATTATGAATTCTGGATCTAAGAAATTGAGAGAAAATGCTCCTGTGGGATTCCACCTGTGCCCATGCTGGACAGGGGGTTTGGGTGCAGACTCATCTAAACATGGGTTAATGGCTAGGCTTATAAGGGCCTCAGGGCTAATAGCCTAGTAACTTCCTATGATCCTATGAACCTGCCTACCCTAGGTTTGGAGACTTAATGGATCTTTAAGCTAAATTTGTGATTTTGATTAGTCAAAAAGTATAATTTAAAGGCAGGAACTGTGCAGAGTGTGAATGTTTATGCGCACTTTGTGACAGTGTACTTATTTCATTTTTATTGGGCAGTTCACTTTAGGGAAAGTATCTTTGTGCTGCTTGTGTAACTTTTATGTTGTGGAACTGGGACTGTTTGAAGGGGTATGTACTGTTTTTGTTAACTAAATGACAACCTTCCTTCTGCTTGACTCCTTCTAGCATAGCTTCCTGGCACTCAGGCTTCATCCTCTGCCTTAGTGTGGATACTTACATTGGAAGAAGGAACAGCAGGACCAGAGTATCAAAAAAAACAAAAACAAAAAAAAAACAAACACCAGCCCTGTCGATGTCAGGTAACTCTGCAGCCTCAGTTGCTGATTCTTCAGATGACTTGCTGGTTTTCTCAAATCCCTCTGTTGTAGCCTTGCTGACTGCTATTTACTGGGGTCAGACACATCCTATTGGACTGTTCCAGTGTCCAATGTGGACATGGGAGAACCATCCATTTTAGGTGCCGGAAACACCCTGGGAGGGAAGGAGACCTCTTGCTCGGGTTGATATAACTTCCCCTTCTCAATCTTTCTCCAGGGATGTTTCTAGAAAAAAAAAAGAAACAGAAAGCTAATCATTCTGAGAACAAAGTTATGGTTTCTATGTGTAAAAAATTATGTTTTTACCTCAGCCATGAGGTTTTTGCAGACTGTCAATACTGGGTGCCAAGGGAATTCTTCTTTTTCTTATTCCTCCACTCCAAGTGAAGAATTTTTCTTGCACATGATTCTGCTGTAGACAGTGACAGGGTTATGTCACCTGAGAGTTTCATAGCCCAAAACTCTGACTTTTTAGACAATTACCCTGAAATTGTACAAATAGATGTCTCCTTTTCTGAGACTATCTCTAGACTTCAGGATTTGTTTTCTTGGGAACAGATGGATGTTCCCCTTGAATTGTGCAGATACTATGATTTATTAGAACAAGAAGCCCCATATACTTCACCCATTCTTCCCATTCTACCAGACTTATAGGATGTTTTTAATGCTGCCTGCAACAGTCCTGATTCTCAGGAATCAGTTCTTAAAAAGGCTGATAAACTGTATAAAGTCTGTCAGTCTAATAAATCTCTCTTTTGTCTTAGAGCAGATTTAGCAGCTATCTCGCCTACTGCTTCCATTGCAAGCAAGCTCCTTACCACCCCTAATCCAGTTTCTGGAATTAAAAGACTAAGCTGCTGGACAGACTAGGTAAGAGTTTCTTTTCTTTCACTACTTTAGCCTCTAGAATTCTTAATTACCAGGGCTGCATGTGGAAGTTTATTATGAAGTGTGCTAATGGTTTGAGTGTATTTTTCTGTTTCCCAGATTCCTGAAAGTAGGTCTTACTTGAATCCAGATTGTTTCTAACCTGTAAAAAGTGTGTATGATTGTGCTGATACTCTTTCCATGGTTTTTGCTTCAGCTATAGTCTTGAGAAGATTTGTGTAGGTACATAATCAAAAATTTTCAAATGACTAAAAGCCGGAAATGTTGAATTCCTCTCTAGATGGGGAGGTTTTATTTGGGCCATCTGCTGCACAGGTCCTTAAATAATGGGATGAGAAGGGTAAATTTATGCAGTGCATTTCTAGGATTTTTCAGGTCCCCAGATTCTTTCCATCCAAGTTCTCAACTTTGAAAGGCAAAACACGCAAGTGGTGCCTCCTGCTAACAGACAGAAGAGATGACAGGAGGGGACAAATTACAACCCCCAAAAGATGGGAATTTTCTCCAAAAAAGGGCCAGTTGTCCTCCTCAGAATGACTGTGCCAGAAGACCTGGTCACCTATTGCCTCCTCCTACCCTGCATCTCTTCTTCTTTTGCAGAATTTGACCCTCAGTGCTCCCTTTGAGAACAGATTGTCTCAGACAAATGAGTTTTGAAGGTGATTCAGTAGGGCTGAGTTGGAAATGGCTTGAAAAGCCCCTTCTTTTAGGGGGATTCCTCCCACCCTACTATTCAAAGTTTTTTCCCCAGGTCCTTCAGCATATGTTAGAAGTAGGAGTCATAGATCATGATGCTCTTCGTGTTTCACTGTTGCAGACATTACATTTGGGTAATCTGCTGGCGGGTTGCCGTCAGTAGGCCTGATTAACAAGGTCTTGGGTCTTGCGTCAGTTGCTGTCCCTTCTTCCATGACATCAGGTCATCAGGGGTATAAAACATGCAGCTGACACCATTACATCAGTCTTTCTTGCTGTGCGGTGCCCGAAGCAGAAGCGGTTCACAAGTGCCGGTCGGCCAACTCCTGAAATTTTCATTTTCGAGTTTCAGAACCAAAGTCTTCAACTTAAAGCTAAGTACTCCATTGGGGAAACTTTTTCTTGCTCCTTACCGATGTCAGTAAAAGTTAATAATTGCATTACTTGTGGAAAGCAAATACCTCATAAAGATTTTCATTCGTACTGTATTCCTTGCCTAGGCTCTGACCATGACATACCTTGCTGTTGGTTTTGTGCTTTATTTAATCAGTGGACTATTCATCGTCGGTACATTTTTGCCTCTAAATATTTTGGTTCTCAGTTTAATTACCCAGAAATGTCATTGGTTAGCCATCTGAATACCGGGATTCCGAAAAAATGCAAAGATAAAGACAGAGACAGGCCGCTGATGTCCAAAACTGCTGACGATGCTTCTCCTAAGCCAGTCGCCAGTTTGCCGGTACTCAGTGAGGCGCTTTTGCAGCCCCTGATACCCCCTACTTCTGATTCGCAGGCCACTACTGAGACCCATTCGGAGTCTGGTATGCCACGAGATACTTCAACTGTGGAACCCGCGGATGTCTCTGCCTTGGATGGGTCCGGAGCCGCTGTGCAGGCATCGGCTTCTGAGGGTGTATTCAGGCCTACAGACTTGCATATTAAAATGACACCTCCTTCATTACTAAGGCCTAAATCTTGATCCATGTCTAAAAAAAACGATGCCCAGGCCACATGTTCAGGCCCCTAAACCTAAAAAACAAATGATAAAAATGGCTGAAGATCTAATTACTCTAATCAGGAGTAGTCAAACCCCCCCCCCCCCAACAGGCTTAGGGCTGAGCTTGATTATGAATCTTCTGATCAGGATTCTGTTTCTTCTGACTCTTCTAATGACCTGGATTTGTCCATACCTACTTATGAGGATTCTGATGCAGAGGATTCCATTCCCTCTGCTTCCTCTCCTGAGGATTTTCTTTTGGGGAAACTTTACGTACTTTAAGCGAGCATTTCCACTGGGAAAGCCAGGAATTTTCTGATTCAAAAAAGAGGCTTAGGGATTTCCTTCTTCTACCTCAGCATAGGCCTTTGGCTATACCTCCTGTACTAGACATTGTTGATGATGAGTTCTCGGACTCCAGTGTGGCCCCTGATTCCCTGCCTCTGGCTCCTAGTAAACCTGACAGATACTACAGGGTTCCTGAGTCCCACAAGTTCCTTTTCAAAAATTCTGTTGCAGATCCAGAAACCATTTCTCAGGGACCCAAGGGCATTTAGGCTTCTACTGCTAAAAATCCTACCCCTTCTGATAGAGACTCCAGGGCGCTGGATAGATAGGGTAAAAAGGTTTATACTTCTGCAGCCTTGGCAATCAGAGCATTAAACTGCCAATTTCATATGTTAAAATATGAACAGTATATTATTGGACTGCTTAAACAGAAAATGATGTTGATTCCTGACTGTGTGGAAAATAAAGATTTACAGGATTTAATGCATTCTGCTGAACAAGTTGGAAAACATACTTTGCAATGTGGTTTTGATTCTTTAGAGGCCTCCTGTAGGGCTGCTGTCACTGGGTCTGTCAATCAAAAAGAAATGTTAGCTGTACAGAATGCTCTGACAGCCTTCTAAATGGATAAGCTATTGCATTAATTTCTGCTATAAGCACCATGGAAAACCTATCCACCAGGGGATCAGCTCTCACTCCACCAGGGCTGCATCTACTTCGGCAGCCTTTCTCAGAGGTGTTCCTACCAGGGATATCCTAGAAGCTGCAGCCTGGAGTTCTGTACATACTTTCAACAAGCACTGCCATTTACCAGTTTTTTCTAAATCCAGATCTGGCTTTGCCATTGCTGTCTTGCAGGGCATTATAGCTGGCCCTAATGCTGTATAAACTCCTCCTCCCAACCATAGCTTTGGGAATCTACCCAAATGTAATGACTGCAACAGTGAAACACGAAGAACATAGTACATTTGTGTGCACTTACCATAAATGTAGATGTTTGAGTGTATTCACTGTTGCAGTCCTGGTTACTCTCCCTCCAGCCCCCTAGTTTTTTCTGACTATACCTCTCCTTTCCTTTACTATGCTTAAAAGCCTTTTTGGTGTATTTGCTTTTGGTTGGAGGTATACCTTTGTGTTTATTTGCGCCCCATGAGGGGGGCACCTGACATCTGGGGCAAGAAAAACTAATGTAATGGCGTCGGCTGCATGTTTTATACCCCTGACGACCTGACGTCATGGAAAAAGGGACAGCAACCAATGCAGGACCCAAGACTTTGTTAATCAGGCCGACTGAGGGCAACCTGCCAGCAGATTACCCAAATGTAATGACAGCAACAGTGAATACACTCAAACATCTACATTTATGGTAAGTGTACACAGCTGCACTTTCCTGCACATCCACAAGGAAAGGGCTTTTACTCCAGAATGTTTCTGGTTTCAAAACAGCATTCCTGGATACCAGTTTTTGATCTTTCCTTTCTAAGCCTTTTTGTAAAGACCCCAAAATTCATGATGTTGACTTTTCAAACAGTGATAGCTTTGATCACAGATCAGTGTTATGATAATTTTATACCTCAGAGATGCTTACTACCACATTCTAGTAACAAGCAACATCAAGAGATTTTTCAGATTTTTACATGCTCAGTTATCTGCATTACCCTTTGGGCTTTTTGCTGCACCAAAAGTGTTTACAAAGTGTCTAGCCCCAGTGGTGTCTGACTGCAGAGTATACACATTTGTCCTTATTTAGATGACTTGTTTATTTGTGCAGAGTCTTTTTCCAGTTGTCAGAACTCCTTAACCAAGGCGTCTTCTGTCCTGAACCATCTTAGATTCAAGATAAATATCCCTCACTTTGTTGCGCAGGACTGTGTTTCTAGGTTGCCTGAAAGATACTGTGTTGTAAAAGGCTTTCCTTCTTC
This sequence comes from Protopterus annectens, assembly GCF_019279795.1. Classification (NCBI taxonomy): domain Eukaryota; kingdom Metazoa; phylum Chordata; order Ceratodontiformes; family Protopteridae; genus Protopterus; species Protopterus annectens. The sequence continues at coordinate 505,104,549 of NC_056727.1, forward strand.
AAGAGAAGATTTGTACCTGGAAGTCTTCCTGAACGTTTCTCACCAGTCTCAAGCTACTACCTGAGAATTTCTCTGGATACTAGGTCTCATGGCTTCTGTGATTCTTATGATTCCCCTTACAAGGCTACATATGAAAAAGAGTGCTACTTCAAAAACATGGCATTTCAGATTCCAACCTTGGGCTTTATCAAATCAGAACTGCATTGGTGGTGGGATCATACCTCTCAGTTGTACAGATTTCCACAGAATATCCAGATTTTTGCCTTATATTTTTGGTCTGTTTTTCATAAAATTGTGGTTTTCTGGAAAATTAGTGGCAAATCATTAAAGATTGAAGTAAAAAAAAATAATGACAGATATTTGAACTACAGACTTCATGCCCTTCAGAAAATTCATGCTAATGCAAAACCTGTTATTCTGTCAACTTTCTAAATTTGTAAGAGCAAGACTTAAAAACTGTCCCTATTTTTGGTCCTTTGTCCAACTTTTATTAATGGCTTTGTCCAGATTTCGTGCTCTAAGAGGTTGAGAGGTATGGGAGGGATCAGATGGCAATCTGGGTCTCCCTTTTTCTCTACCTGTCTCAGCACAGTTTTAGATTGATTCTTTAGATTATGCTTGGGGACCAGTTTCAAAGTGGGGGTGGTAACTGTGCAAGGACTCCTAGGACATTTCAGACAGAACAAAACACATCATTATCAAAGACATATTGGCTGTGATTCAGGCTGTAACAGTCTCCACATCATCTTTGGAACCTATGTCCACTTAAGATCACTACAGACAACACCACATTTATGTAATACATAAACAAACAAGGGGCACTACATTGTACCCTATGTGCTGATTGGCAGTGATAGCTTGGAGTTAGCACTTCAATATTCTTTAACTCTCTAAGCAAAACATAGCAGTAAACAAGCTAAGTAGTTCCTGAGCAGACCCTTATGAGTGGAAGTTCAATGAAGAGGACTTCCAGGAACTGATCCAGATATGAGAGACATTGGATCTGTTCACCTCCTTTGAAAACAGACAGCTAAACAGATTTTCTTCCAGGACTCCTTGCAAGCAGGCCTGGGGAACAGATGCTTTTTCATTCCTCTGGTTGGGAATGTCCCTATATGCATTTCCACCCTTTCCAATGATTTCCAAGCTAATTTTGAAGATTCAGAAGGACTCTCCAAAAATCATTGGGGTGACTTCCTTCTGGCCCAGGCAAAATTGAGTCTCCCTGCTTATGGAATTGGTCAGAAGCCATTATCACAAGCGTCCTCATAGACTGGATCTACTCAGATAAGACAAGGAGAGTTTGATACACCCCAGCGTGAAACAACTTCAACTGACTGTCTGGATGATTAAATTCAGATACATTTTAGTCTCCTGATTCATTAGGACGTGTAGTAGGTACTAAAGGAGGCAAAAAAGCCTGTTGCTAAAAATCATATATTGGCATATATAAGAGATTTTAGTTGGTGTGTAATCAATGATCAAGGACCCATCAGGGATTTTGTACAGTCTGTATAATGTCTGTCTAGTCTAGCCCAGGTATTGTACCTTGGGGAGTAATATGTAAATTCTCTCAAAGTTCCTACTACTGTATTTATATCTTTCATACCAAGTATTTTCATAAATTTCTTCAGAAATCTACCCTCTTTAGTTATATTTTCTCTTCTAGGTCCCCCAGATACAGTCTCACTGCTACAAAACAAGTTCCATTCCCAACCTGTAAGTGATAATCCCTGCTGAAAGCTGATTAATTCTCCCAAAATTTTCTTAAGTTCAGTAATAGCAGTTTTAGGTGGAGTGTAAACACATGCCAGTGTAATCCTCCTTCATTTACAGTAGCCCCTTACTACCACAAATCTGTCGTTATTATCTTTCTCATTATCACTGTTGGAGTTCTTCTAGCAGTTTATATAGGTACTTACCTTTTCATTTGTCCCTGATGTTCTTTTGAATATCCTTCCTGAAATCCTTTCTTTATCAAATTCACATGCTCATTTCTTTCAAATGTGTCACCTGTAGCATTGCACTCTGCATTTTTAGTATAATTCAATACTCTTACCTTTTTTGTCAGTACCTGATGGGCCATTCATGTTGCAAAATAATAGCATAGCCATTATGAAAATAAGTTATTGTTAGATAAATATGTATTAATGTGTGTATTAGCAATATGCTTAGTGCATTTAGAGCTTGAAAAGGGTTAACACATTTATTCTATTTTATACTGCATAAATCTGTACAAACTGCAGTTGCTTTCTGACCTTGTATTGTTAACTAAAATCTTGCTTGTGCCTTGGAAATTTACTGAGAAGCGGGGGATTTCTGCTTGCATTAGGGAAATAATGAATAGAACAATACTACTTGTTTGAAACTTAGACAAGAAGTTCCGCTGTGCTGTGAGAAAATACACAGCTGTAGAAGTTACAGATAATTAGTACAAAGCCTGCTTGAAAATATGAACTGCAGTCAGCATTTGTTTGTATCTGAGTTAGAAAAGTACCTTGAAATGTAACACTGTACAATAGACACTTGTAAATGGATTAATGGTCACCAAGGCCAGGTTGTTTTTCTCAAAAGTTTCTCACAAATCTAGTCATGTCAGCAGAAAATCTGAGTAACATCTGCTGTAGAACAATACTGAAAGTTGTATTTGATTACGTCAGCCATAGAAGGCCATGTCTTGAAAAACAGTATAAGAATGAACATACTTCCTGTTAGTAGTTAGACAAATCCTTGTATTTGCATGTTTTTGTCTCCTTGCGGCAAGTCAATTAAAAGTGCCTTAACTGAACCTTATGTGTATTGGTCTTTGAAGTTTTTTCCTTTGATAGTTATCATTCCCACTTTTTGTATATCACAGCTTTTTAAATGTCTGTTTCCAGCTTTTGTGTTACACACACCCACAAAGTAGGTTGATCTTTTATATATTTGTATCTTGTCATCTCTATTTGAGTCTTATGTCACATTTTACAAAACTTTTTATTTTAATAAAAAAAACTCAAACACACACACACACACACACACACACACACACACACACACACACACCAAAACCTGCTAACTTAAGATAGAAACACAAAACTGTGTACATCTTCAAATAATGAAGTTTTACTGACTTGACAGGAATAGTTGTGCCAAATCAACATCTGCACCCACAGGCAGTATCTAACCTCAGCGCCCACAAGTGTTATCTAACCTCAGAGGTGCATGTTACAGCCTGTTCACCTACACTAACTGCTGTCTGTTATTGTCTTATCTTTATTCTCCTTCTAGAAGTGAAAAATAATTTGTATGCTTTCAGAAAATATAACATTTTAGCCTTAAAAATGCACTTGCTATCTTTAAATAAAACAAAATTATACACTGTTCTAGCAAATGCATTGAAGTATTCAGGTGCCAGGAAAGCTGCTATCTCTTATTCACTTCCAGTCATTTCAAACTTTATATTCTACTAAGCTGCTTGCCCTTGTACCTTTTAATTTGCATTTCTGTCAGTAAACAATGCCCAGAACACTCAAGATTTATTGTGTGACATTTCAGTTAACTTGTCTCCATGGAAACATAAGAACAGACTGTATAGCTGTCCTCAGCTGCAGACTTCTCAAAGCACATTGAACATTTATTTGATAAACTCATTACATTCACAGTGTTCTCTTATTTTTAAAGCTTACTTACTTACACAAAATGTGTTATTAGATTAAGCCAAGGGCATTAATCCAGACATTCACCCATGCAAATGTAAGATAAGACATCTCATCTCTGCATGTACTATATTCACTGCATTTTTGTATACCATCTCCACCCTAACAGCCCAAGATTACAGTATATTTAACTTAAATATGCTTTTCTCCAGCCTTTCTTCTCTTTTGACATTGCAATGTCGATATTTCTTAAAACTAAACAAGAAAAGGTACTTGTAAAACTAAACAGGAAAAGTACTTGTTTATTTTAGTGTCTTTATAACATACAGCAATCACTGAACATGCTTTACTATATAACATGTAGTTTATGTAATTAAATCTTTTAAGAACAAACAATGTTTTGCTATTGTTTTCCCTTTTAGTGTCCTTCTAAACATTCATGACTTGAAGTGAGATGTATGCATTTCAGTCCCCCCACAAATTTAATAAATCAATAGAAGTTCAGTCTTTCTCAGACAGTTTTTCTTCTAGAGTCTTATTTCCCAAATGTGATTGATGCTTCATAATCTCATTTATTCACTATTTTTAGTGCTACTGATCTACTTCCTGTTCATCTCCATCTCCCGACCCCAGACTCTGGTTCATCTTCAAGGTTCTCCCGATTCTTCTAGTCAACTCCTGTGCTTTTTTCTGTCTCTGTCTCTCAAGCTTCTTTTTGAACATTGGAAAATAAAATGTTTCACTGGCAAAGTCTCTCTATGAGCTCCATTATCAGAAGAATTGGAAGCAGAGCCTCCTTCTGTTTGATTTCTCACTTTTTACTTTTTTATTGGATAAATTTTGTATTTCCTCCTTTGCCTGTTCTGCATCAAAAATCACTTTAATCTTCCAGGAAAAAATATTTTGAAGATAGCTGGGTACAACAGCTTGAATCTAACAACTGCCTCTTGACATTCCCTGATTGTTAGGATAAACTTGCTTCTTTTCTAACTGGTGAACGGTGAATAATCATTTGCCACAAACACCATACCTCTCAACCTCTTAAAGCAAGAAATCCGGACAAAGTCATAAATAAAAGTGGGACAATTTTTAAATATTGCTGTTACAAACTTAGAAAGTTGGCAGAATAACAGGTTTTGCATTAACATGAATTTTCTGAAGGGTATAAAGTCTGGAACTCAAATGTCTGTCATTATTTTTTAACTTCACTCATTAATGATTTCCACTAATTTGCAGGAAAACCACAATTTTATGAAAAATGGACCAAAAATATGAGGAAAAAGTCTGTACATTCTGTACAAATCTGTACAGTCGAGTGGTATGACAAACTCTCTACTGTCTCTAGTTTTTAACACTTTGCCCTTCTGCCACAGTTTTGTTAGGATCAACAATTTCTGTTGTTAGGATTGCATATTTACTAATATAGGTCTTGACTGCTTTTCCATGGCCAGGTTTGGAGCATACACTCAATGTGCCCTTTCAGTTAACAAATCCTGCTGTGGAATGCCAGTGTAGCTGCTTATTTGTGCTTTCATAAAATTAATGCAGTCTGTTCCTTCCAGTTTCTCTGGTACAGCAGAACATCTCAAGTTTTCTCTACATGCTCTGTCCTCTAACTACACCATTTTTGAAGCAGTTCTTCTTGAGCATTATTGTATTCAGCCAGACTTCTCTTCATTTCATCCTCTGATTTTTGCAGTTTTATCAATTCATCTGAATAGCTCTTTAAAGCGTCTTTGATTGTTTACAGCCTTTTGTTGAGTGGATATTACCTTCAGTGTTTCATTTATTTTAATCCTTTCTGAGCACATTTGACTTATATTCTCTAAATTACTGGAGCCTATCTCTTGTACCAAAGCTGGAACTTGGACTGCTACTTGATGAACAGCTGCAGGATTCTTCCCAGTTAGTGTTTTCTCTTCACCTTTTCTAGTTGATTTTCTTTAAGACTGTCTAAGTTTCTTCTTTATTGGCATCCAAGCAGTGTACTTACTTGTCAGTAACTCAATTTTACTTATAATGACAGGAGTACTAACCCTTATCTCTCAGTTTCTTTTTTCACACTGGGAGAGATGAAATTAAGCTGTTGAACAGTGTGCAGTCATCTTGGAAGTCTATCCTACTTTCATATTTGGGAAAATCACTCCACAATTGCTTCCCTTACACTGTCAGAAGTGTTCATCAAGTGTACCTTTCTTCTTCACCCTCTGGACTGGGACCCATTACCTGCTTGGAAAATTACTATTCTGTTTCAGGCCTTAATTAATTCCTAATTTGAACCTGCAGCCAGGGTTGACTTAAAATTCTTGATGTGGAAAACTTCATTCTTGTTGGCTGTGCCCTCTTCCAGGAGAATTTCAGAGCTGCACACTTATCTAGTAAGCCCTCTTATCTTGTCTTCAACAAAGACAAGGTGTCTCTAAGAATCAATCCTTCCTTTCTCCCTAAGGTGGCTTCTGAATCATCTCTCATCAATCAGCCACCCATGCTATACTCTTCCTGAATTTCTCCAATAAGAGTGAATACATGCTACACTTGGTGGATGTACATTGTCAGCTTTATTTCTACTTGCATCATACTAAGAAGTTCAGAAAGACTGATCAGCAATTCATCTCTGGTTCCTAAGCCAAAATATACAAAGAACAGAGTTTATCCTTATCCAGAGTTCTTAAGGCTCACTTAACAAGATCTGTAGCTATTTCTACATTTTTCTTCTTTAGATTGCTGCTTGACAGTTTCTGTGTTGCTGCTGCCTGGTCCAATGTCCGTATCTTCGTTTCTTACTATAAATTGGACTTACAATCAATCAAGGTTAAGAGCCTCTTTTTGTTGTGCTGTGCTTCAGAATATCCTTTCATGAGACCTCCCAAGTGTTTCAGTAGCTGGCAATTCTGTCCCGTCTGTTGAGAAATGGACAGAAGAGACAACATTAGATATGAAAATTATATATGTACCATAATGATAAGTCTGTGTTGTCTGCTTCCATTCTTCCCCCTCCTCTGTTCCACTTCTACTTACCCTTTTCTGCTGACTCCTGGAATGATCATACTGAGCTACCTTGACTTTATCATTTGATGTCATGTCTGTGTGCATGACAGCTGGTTTATTTATACTTTGTGGTGCTTTGGTTATTATAAATCTAGGGGCAGTCTTTATTTTCTGGTGTTAGGGCAAACTTAATCTGAAGTATATTTTTCCTTTACAGGGATTATGGGTAAGAGGAGGAGCCTGAGAACTGCAGCCAAAACTTTAGAGTGGCGAAAGTTGGACCCAAAGACCCATCTGTTGAGGAAGGATGGAAACAGGCAACACAGATCTATCATGGTAAATACAAAGCTTTTGTTTTCCTTCCTAACAGCAATGTCACAGAATGAATTTAATTTCGAATTCTAGTAATAACCAAGGTGGAAGTGCATGAGCTGAAATGTGCTCACAATACTGCAATTTCAGTGGTAGTTTTGAGAAGTCTTGCAGCAAGGTTATAGTAACAATAGAACAAGACTTCTAAAGTCTCCTGTGACTCAATAATTTTTGTCTGATCAGCCAGAATGTGATACTGATTAACTTGGGGAAACAATTACAAAGAACATCCTTGTTCAGGTATGGATATATATATATATATATATATATATATATATATATATATATATATAGATATAGATGTATATATATATATATATATATATATATATATATATATATATATACGTATATATACACACACACACACACACACACACACACACACACACACACACACACACACACACACAGTGTCCCACCTTACAGTATCATACAATCATTTATTATTATTAATTAAGCAAGCTATTTTATGATGGAAACTCCTTTTCACTGATAGCATTTCAAAACAAAGCAGTCTGACTATAACTTGTATCAGGAAAAGGTCATCAGCCAGAAATATCCATAATGACTTCTTCCCTCTCTATATCCCAATTCCTTCCCCAGTACCGCTAGAAAGTAAGGTCGAGTCATCTTTCTGCCCAACAACAAAGAACTGCAGACAAACGGTTGTTAAACAATTCAGCAATATTATTCCCCAGAACATAGCAGACTCCACTGACACCATTTCATCAGGTATATCTAGCCCTTCAACTGATGATTCAAATTCTGATAATGAAAGCTGTCCAGATGGTTTCTTGATTGTTATTCCGTACTGTTTTTTTTTTTTTTTTTTAAAGCTAAGTAAAGCTAAACAATTCATAAATGGAAAGACATTCAGGACAGTAACTTTTAAGACTCCATTTCATAGATTAGGACTCTTACAAGTGGCTACACTAGACATAGAAGATGCATATGTTCATGTTGCAATGAGACTTTCTCACAACAATATGTGATATTCCTGATTGTTGAAAATCGTTTACAGTTTTCAGTCATTTGGGCTATCCATGACCCCCAGAGAACTTACCAAATGGTTATCATCACTATTTGCACACATTGGGAATGAAGTTTAACTGTTTTCTTTATCTGGATGATTATTTTAAAAGAACTTGTTATCACAACACATCACCACGGCCATTGGGTTGTTTCAGTCTATCAGAATAACAGCAAATTGCAAGGCTTCCAGACTCCATCAAAATCAGTAACTTTTCTAAGGGGAGTTATGGATTCAGTGCAAATTAGTCTTTCCATCTCAGGACATGTAAAGAGTCAGTCTTACTATAATTTTATCAACAGTAAGTAATAGCACCAAAGCATTTTATTAGAGCAGTAGGATACATGTCTTTTTGCATCGTCCTGTCCTTTGCAAGATTACAAATGAGGAAGTCACTTTGGTATCTCAGAACCCTTTGTAACTGATCTGTAGATCTGGAAATCTGGTAGACAGAGTGGTTCCTATCCCTGAGAACAAAAGAGAAGGTTCCTAAGGTGGATAGACTTTGATAAATGATCTTATGTCTTGTGGAGTGAGGTTGCTTTCACCATCCAAAGTGCAGATTTGTACATCATTTTCTCTGGATTATGCTTGAGGGTCTACTTCCACAACAATAATTTGAAGGAGATGAAGATGCTTTATAGGTCCTTTATAACCTTCCAGGACAACCTTTAACCAGACCACATTCAAATCAACAAAGGCATCGTTGCATTGATGTATGTCAGCAATCGTAATGACCAAAACTTTTTAACTCTGCAAAGGAGCAATTGAAGTTTTGGATCGGGCTCTGGAAAATCTGTACTTTCAAGCAGGTCATGTTTCAGGCTATAAAATTAACTAGCATATATTTTTATTAAGAAAATTATTTGGCTTACAGATGTAAACTGGATCTAACATTTTTCTCATTTTACGAATGGTGGGGTCTTCAAGAAGCAGATTTCCTTTTGTTACCCATTATAGAAATCAACTCAAATTGTTCATCTTCCTTTTGCTTTGCCTTGCAGTATGGTTTGGAAGATAGATACATCTTATTTTCAATAGAATCAGGACTTGATGTATGTCTTTCCTTATTTTCCTTGTTTCACAAAGTTTTCTTGAAATCAAAATGAAATTAGGTCAGCCTAATACTGATAGTTTCTTCTTGAATAAGACAGCCTAGGTATTTGCTGCTAATGAGTCTGATTTCTTTTTCACAAGGGCACAAGTCCTTGTTAACCCAACAAGAGGCACAGTGCTATGTCCCAGTTTCACAACATTAAATTTGTTAGCACGGATGATAGAAATTTAATTCTTAATAGTTACTATTTTTTAAACAAATTTTAAAAAGAAGCCAAAAGACCTAATCTTACAAATTGGAAATAGAAGGTTTAGGTCATTTACATTGTCCCAGGCCAAGATTTCTGGACATCTAAACTGGTTTATTTATTAATCAAGGTTTATGTTTCTGCAATTTGTTTCTGTCTTCCAGCCACCCTCCAAACAGCAACTCATTATTTTGTTAAAGGAGCATTTTAGATAACCCTTCCAGGAAGACCTATGTCTTTTCCTTGGAAATGTAACTTTGTATTGTACAATTAACTTTACTACAGTTTTATTGATCAGAGTCATCAAAGTTAAAGTATTTGTCAAGGAAGGCACTCTTTGTAGTTGCTCTTACTTCTGGCAGGACTTTCAGAGTTAGAAGCTGTAATGTGCAAACCGCCTTGTATTCCAGAGTGAAGTGTTATAATTGAAAAAAAAATCCATTTTTCATTCCAGAAAAGTCAGCATGGTATCTGTCTATCAGTTAATTCAGCTGCATGTGTCCTTGGCAAATTATCAAAATGATGGGGTGCATCAGCCTGCCCTCATGGTACAGAGGGATACGCCATGTTCAGTTAAATACACAGGTTCTGGAGGAGACAAGCTGGAGAGGATGGGAGTGAGAGGCTGTTGCTGGGGTTGGGGTGGGGGTGGCTCTGGCTCACAACTTGTTTAACATACAGAGGGAGCACTGGGTGTTACACCCTAGGGTAATGGGCTTGCTAAGCTCTTGCTGCCAAGTGGTGCATTGCACTAGCCAGGGAAGACATGTGGCGGCACACATGTTTCCCATGAGGAGGCACATAGTGGGGCTTCAGAAAGGCACTGAAAAGGATTACGTGCTCTAGAAGAATTGATAGGGGAATCTGATTGGTCTGGCATACTGGTTTGTTCTCTACTGCCTGACTCTGTCATCTCTGGGAAACAAATAGGCTGATTAGGCCATCCAGCCAGGAAAGAATGGGCTGAAGGGTTCGCACCTGGGCTGGAAAGTACCTGGCTGTCACCCAAAGAGTAGAAAAATTAATAGTTCATTTGGATTAGAGAAGGGGGAACCACTGGACAAGATCCAGGGAACAAAGAGGGGAATAAAAAAATGATGGAGAGTACCACTTGTATATGTTGGATATTCAGCTTAAATACTGTAGCAGAAAACTGATAAGCTGTTTAAATACAAACAGTTTGTTAAACTCCACTATAAACAATAGTCACTTATAAACAACAAAGTATCAATCAAAAAAAGAAAAAGTCAGCTATATCTACATTTTTTTGTTATGTCTATATGTTAGACATAGATGATAGTATAGAAGGTTATGATTGGGTTGCCAGTCATAATAGACTTAGTATATGTTTGAGACACGGATGCCAAGAAATTCACCTTGAGAACAGATCTAGGCATCATGTTGAGAACACATAATGATGGACTGTGATCATAGACCCTATCAGATTTCTTTGTAGTACATAGAGCTTCATCTGCTCTGTGTATTACTAGTTGCAGGAAAAAAAACGCTTTGAAGTGTTTTGATAGCTTTCAGAGCTGTAAAGCACTTTGTGAGTGCTGTCAGAAAGACAGTGTAACACTGTGTTATGTATCCCTGACTTTCTGTGATATTATTGGCACAGACAGCAGGCAGAAATAAATCTGATGTTATGTGATCCTATCTCGCCCACATTCTGTACTGATGGGTTCGGAGCCGATCCTCTGCTCCGACTCGGCACGCTATACTATAGAACGAAGTCTCTTACTGGCTGAGCTATCCCACATCCCAGGATGCACCACCACTGCTTCCCCAGATCTCGTTTGCCACTTTACAGCAAAGACGTGGTCTCGGACTTGGCTGAGCTAAGTGTCTATTTCTTCAACAAATTTCTGTCAGAAATTTTTGATTAACCTACCCAAAAGCTGTTTTAACAGCTATCGTTGTTGTGTGACTGATTTTTGGTAAAAATTTGTGGTAAATTTTTCTTTTATTTGAGGGAAAGGATCCCGTTTAAGTTAGAGGGGCCTTGCCCTCACGCGTGAGTGATATATTTAGTGTGAGTCTTGTTGTAGTGTTATAGTTGGTCAAGTAATCCCGTTTTCTGTTAGAGGGGTCTTGTCCTTATTTGCTTTTTTCTTTAACAAGTTTTTGGAGAAAATTTCCTTTTTGGTTGTAGTGTTTGTGAGTCAATATGTCGAAAGAGCACAGACCATCTGGGTTCAAGAACTGCTCTAAATGCAGCTACAAAATGTCCATAACGGACGATCACTCTTTGTGTGTGTATTGTTTAGGCCCTAAACATCTTCAGGAGTCATGCAGCGTTTGTCATGCCTTTTCCTCCCGAGTCCTCCAAGAGAGGAAAAACAAATTGATTCTAAAAGGGCTTATTACACCTTCTTTTGAGGAGGCTTTATCTTCTTCCTCTTCACCTTCGAAGAAAAAGAAATCATCGGCTCCGACCAGCCCGTCGGAACCGGCCACAAAGAAATCTCGGCAGGCTTCTCCATCGGCTCCACGGACTTCGGAGCCGAGGGCGGAACGGTCTGCCTCGATGCCTCCAGCCTCAACTCCTCTGGCTTCGGAGCCGACGGCTAGAGCTTCGAGAGGCGGGTCACCTTCATCGGCTCCACTGTCTTCGGAGCCGATGAGAGTTGCCCGCTCAGACTCTTCCCCTTCGGCACCGAAGTCCACTTCGGCTCCGAGGGAAAGTGCATGGTCGTGCAGTCTCCCTCGGCACCGATATTTATCGAGACGATTCGGAGCTGGTCCCCCAGTCCTTCGGAACCGGTGGAGAAGTCGACTCGAACTCGTTCGATCTCTTCTCGATCTTCGAGGATGTCGGATTCGGACATAGACAGGGTACTTCAAAGGCTGTTTCAGTCTCCAGTCTTCCAAAAGTTGGTCTCGGCTCCAGCCCAGTCGGCTCCGGAGCCGATTGCCCACCCTGTTGTCTTGGTTCCTCCTCCAGCAGCCTCGGCACCGTTGGAGCCGGTGCTGGTGGAGCCGGTGGAGGTTTTCGGGTCGGCTCTGACCCTTACTCCAACCCCGCCCTTCGGGTCAGAGTTCGGTACACGGACCTCCTCGGTCGGCCCCGGGTGGTGACGCTTCGGGACCAATGTTTTCGGTTCTGAGCCTCCCTCTCGGTGTGTCAGCTGCGGGAGTGCCATCTACTGTTGTGGCCTCGGGGGTCTGACCTTCCCAGGACTCTGGGAGTCCCGCCTTCAGGGCCATGAGGAGTGCTTTGGCCAAATCCTCTTTGGTCACCTCCGCCGTCTCATTGGCACCTTCCCTTGGCACGGAGACTGGTTCCTTTGTAGTCCCCCTGTCTCAAGACAGCGGAGCCCTGGGGCCTGAGGTCACCCCCATCGGGGGTTCCCCCCTTCCTGGAGGTCCCTCCGAAGCATCTTCGGAGGAACCCTCAAGGAAGAGACAGTGCAAGAGGAAGCACGTCGACTCCCCTGATGAGTCTCTCACCTCGGACACCAACCTCGATGATGCGGAAGGGTCCCCCAAGTCGTCCTCGGATGATGTCTCCTTTGCGGACATTTTGGAAATCCTGAAGCAACGAGGCAACTGGCAGTCCAAACCCCCTTCTGCTGAGGAGTCGGTATTCCTCAAGGCCTTCGGGGCTCAGCCCTCCGCCTCCTGGGTGTCTCCGCCCTTCGATGAGCTTCTGGATTTGATCTCTCGAAGGGCGTGGGAGCACCCGGATTCTGTGGAACCGGTGCCAGCTCGCCCCAATAAATTTCTGTCAGCCCCCCCCCCCCGAAAAGGAATTTCTCTCCAAAGGTGTGGCTGTAGATGCACTGGTGGTGGCATCTGCTACCCAACAAGATGCGGCAGAGGCATCTACATCCGTCCATCCTCCTAATAAAGAGTCCAGGAGCATGGATCGGTACGGGAAGTGCACCCTTACTTCTGCGGCCTTTACTTTAAGGTCTCTGAATTATCTGACGCACTTCACCAGACTTCAGAGGGATCTGGTCAAGGAACTTTCAGATACCCTCTCTGGTAACCTACCTGAGCAGTTGGCCCAGACAGTTAGCTCTCAGCTGGCTACCCTATCATCGTTATCGAACTCGTCCATGAGGCTCATTTCGTATGCAGCCGAGGGGGCGAGTAGAGCGGCGGGAACAGGTGTTGCTCTACGGAGACAAGCCTGGCTTCTCCTGTGTCATTTTGCGGAAGCCTTCAAGTCTTCCTTTGCCGATGCTCCCTTCGATGGGTCCTCTCTGTTTGGACCCAAGGTAAAGGACACCTTGACCCGCTGTGAACAAGAGGGTAAGACTTTGACTGCAGTAGGGACACGGTTTTCCACTCCCTTCAGGCCTTATCCCAAGGCTAGAAGAGGGGGGAAAATGTGGTTCCGTAAATCTCAAAAGGCTTACTCCTCACAGCAGGGTGATCCCCCTTCTAGAGGCAGAGGAGGGGGAAATTTTTCAGGAAGACGCCGTCCCAGAGGCAGCGGAGGCCCCCCGCAACACTGGAGACCGCGAGTCCTGTCGTGGCTCCTCAACCTTCCAGCATCCCTGAAGGATTGCCTGACTGTGCAGCTCCGGAGCCAGTTGGGGGTCGTTTTTCGAAGCACCTAAAGGCCTGGGAGAGTATCACTCAGGACCGATGGGTGCTCCGAATCATCGCCGGAGGTTATACCATCCCTTTTTCACAACCCCCCCCCACCATCTCGAAAAATCCCGGACCCGCCACCCAGTCAATGGGATCTCGCAGCCATCGAAATCTCAAAGCTGCTTCAAAAAGGAGTCATCCAACCGGTCCCCGTAGGCCAGACTGGATTAGGGACTTACTCAAGATTCTTTTTGGTGCCAAAAAAGACCGGGGACTTGAGGCCCATTTTGGATCTCAGCAAGCTAAATCGATCTGTCAAGAAGTCCAAGTTCCGGATGGTCATCTTACAATCCATTCTCCCGCTGCTGGAGAAGGGTGTTTGGATGTGCTCCATAGATCTCAAGGATGCCTATTATCACATCCTGATAGATCAGGCATCCAGGAGACACTTGCGCTTCAGCCTGGGAGACAGTCATTTCCAGTTCCGTGCACTGCCCTTTGGTCTCACCGCAGTCCCCAGGGTGTTCACCAAATGTTTGGCGGTGGTGACTGCTCACCTGAGAAGTCTAGGATTCCAGGTGTTTCCATACCTAGACGACTGGCTCCTAAGGCGTCTACTCTTACAAAACCTAGCAGCCACTATATCTCTAGGCAACTCCCTAGGAATCACCTTCAATTGGGCAAAGTCTTTGTTGCTGCCATCTCAGCGCATACGGTTTATCGGAGTAGAGATAGACTCAAAGCAAATGCGGGTCTGTCTTCCTACAGAGAGGATACAAGTATTACAGTCTCAAGTTCGAGCCTTGCTCCTCAAACGCCGAGCCCCAGCCAGGATGGTCCTACAACTGCTAGGTTCCATGTCGGCCACCGTTCTCCTCGTCCCCTTGGCAAGGTTACACATGAGGATTCTCCAGTGGCTCCTGTCAGTCCAGTGGTCTTATCAGGATCTCCCTCTCAGTCACCTCATTCTGATCACAGAGACGTGCAAACAGGACCTTAGTTGGTGGCTTCTTTCCTCCAACCTAGATCAGGGGCGACCCTTCGTTCCACCACCTCCAGTGGCCACCTTGACTACGGACGCCTCCCAGACGGGGTGGGGGGTCATTACCTGGGCAGGTCAGTCCAAGGCAAGTGGCATTCCGACGAAAGTCTCCTCCATGTCAACATACTAGAAATGAGGGCGGTGCTTCTATCGCTGCAAGCACTACACGATTACCTCCCCCCGGGCATGATTGCCATTCAGTCCGACAACATGTCAGTAGTCTGGTACCTGAATAAGCAGGGAGGGACCAGATCCTACCCCCTTTGCAGAGAGGCTATGAAAGTATGGGATTGGGCAATTGCAACCAAATGTTTTCTGGTAGCAACACACATTCCAGGGAGATCCAATGTGATAGCCGACAGACTGAGCAGAACTATTCTCTCTCCTCACGAGTGGTCTCTGAACCACAGAGTGGCAACTCAGATTTTCAGAAGATGGGGAACTCCTTGTTGCGACCTTTTTGCAACCCCCCTCAACACGAAATGCCAACAGTTCTTCTCTCTCACCCCAGTTCCGGGGGAGATTCCCAAGAATGCCCTAGTCCAAGCTTGGCCCACCGGCCTGCTATACGCCTTTCCACCGGTTCCCCTTCTTCCCAAGGTGATCCAGAAGGCGATTCGCTTGGAGAGCAAGATGATTTTAGTTGCCCCATACTGGCCTCATCAAGTCTGGTTTCCCTTTCTTCGGAAATATGCACTGGACGGTCCATGGTTCCTGGACCAAGTTCCGGATCTTTTGACCCATCAGTCAGGACAACTTCATCAGTCCCTCCACTCATTGAGGTTAACAGCTTGGCTCCTCCTCTTCCGACCATAGTCAGGAACCATGCTTTGGACCCGGAAGTCATACATATCTTGTCCTCGGCCCATAAGACTTCTACTAAGAAAATGTATAACAGCAAATGGAAGAGATTTGCTATTTGGACCCAACTCCGGGGATTAGATCCCATAACTGTCCCGGTGTCAGAGGTTCTGAAGTTTTTAGCTTCTCTGTTCAATCAAGGTTCTTCGGTCTCTACCATCAAGGTTCAATTGGCAGCTATTTCCAATTTTCATGAGAGCATAGAACCACCTTTGATGAGCAATAAGTTGTGTAAAGCCTTCATGAAAGGTGCTGGGCTTCTTCGGCCCCCGATATCTCATCCCGCTCCACCGTGGGACCTTAATGTTGTGTTAGGTGCTTTGACCTCTTCCCCCTTTGAGCCGGCAGCAACTTGTGACTTGAAATTTCTTTCTTGGAAGACTGCATTCTTAGTTGCAATTACATCAGCCAGAAGAGTTTCGGAACTTCAAGCCCTATGTGTCAAACCACCATACCTGTTTTTTCATAAGGATAGAGTATCCCTTAGACCGAATCCATCCTTTGTTCCTAAGGTTTGTTCTAGTTTTTGTCTGCAACAGTCTTTGGAACTTCCAGTTTTCTTCCCAAAGTACTCGAATAGAGCGGAATACATCTTTCACACCTTGGATGTTCACAGACAATTGCGCTTCTATTTGGATAGGACGCACCAAACACGGAAAACAGATCAGTTGTTTGTGTCCTTTTCGGACAATAAATTGGGCAAAGCCGTCAGGAAAGTCACTATTGCCAAGTGGATCAGAGACTGTATCAGTCATACGTACTTTATTTCTAATAAAGAGCTTACAACTACAGTGAAAGCTCATTCTACCAGGGCTATGGCTACTTCGGCAGCTTTTCATTCTAAGCTTGCCATTAGTGACATTTGTGCTGCTACGTGGTCTTCTCCTCACACCTTCATTTCTCATTACAAATTGGACGTGGCATCTCGGGGGCGATCTTCCTTCGGTTCCACAGTTCTCAGGAGTGTTTTCCAGTGAGCCACCCAGGAATCAGGTGCTAGGGACGCTGTCCCATCAGTACAGAATGTAGGCAAGATAGGATCACATAGCATCTTTTAGTTATGTACTTACCATAACTTTAGATGTATGGGATCCATCTCGCCTACATTCCTAATAACCCACCCTCCTTCCCCCTGCCTTGGAGATCAGAAGAGACCGGATGGTTCGAGTTTAGCTGTTTCATCTTGAAACACCTGGCAATATTATATCAACAGTCTGTGTGTGTGTGCATGTGTGTGGACAAACAAGATCTGGGGAAGCAGTGGTGGTGCATCCTGGGATGTGGGATAGCTCAGCCAATAAGAGACTTCGTTGTATAGTATAGCGTGCCGAGTTTGAGCCGAGGATTGGCTCCGAACCCATCAGTACAGAATGTAGGCGAGATGGATCCCATACATCTAAAGTTATGGTAAGTACATAACTAAAAGTTTTTAATTCTATCACTGTCATTTGCTGGCCAGTACTGTTAGGTTTCATCAGCTAGCACAGTATCCAGTTACAACAAGTGAAGCAGGAGGGGCATAACAGTTAAGATCAGGTCTCGCCCTATAGCACTTAACTAGCTTGTCTTTTTCTTAGTATTGGGGTGTAATCAACACACTACATGCACTACAGTACAGTTGTTATTAATATTAAAGCCATCATTGAGACAGTTTCACCTGTGAATTAATAAGGAGACAGAAAAGAACCAGAATAACCAGGTTTCTTAGCCTCTGGATTTCTAACATAAAACCAGGGAAGCCACTTATTAGTGCACCAGTGCCTTGTCTCATCTGTTATCAAAAGTGAGTCTATGCTTGTCAGATCATGCCTTAATGCATATAAATCTTCTGTCAAGGGGGAAATCTTTTCTTTTCCATATCCTAGCGATGGCCTTTTTAGAAAGCATCAAAATTGCTGACAGTAAAGCATACTAATGTTTTACCAGGTTCCTTCATTTGAAGCTTTGTACAAATTACTGACTGGGGGTAAAAGTATTTTGTTTGGCTATAAATTGCGCAGCAGGGACCACAACAGAGATATGTATAAGTCCATTTAACACAGTCCCAAAAAATTTGTAGTTAAGTGTTCTTCAGTCCATCATCCCACTGGCTACTTAGACTTAGTATGTTTGGAAAGATATACATCTTTAGAAGGTTGCAGTAAGTGTTTATGCAAGTATTTCCAGCCAAAAATCCTAAATATGTGCAGTTAGATTGCATATTTTGGGTTAAATATATAATTTTCCAGAAAATTGTTCTTTTGTATCTATTCAAGAGTCTGGCCTACTTGTTTTCACTTCAGTTTGGGTCTTTGTTCCCTCTAAAATTAACTGGTTGTACATGCTAGTTACCAACCTTTATGTTCTCCAATTCTGCCATTGTATCTCTTTTAAGAATCTACCCTACTGTCACACCTCTTGATCCATCAGAATCTCTCAGAGTATCACTTGCAGTGCTTCTGTCAACCCCCTATAAACTAAGTAGTTATGCTCTTAGTGCAGATTGCTGTGGAAAGCATGCTATAGATATAAAATTATAATATTTTTTCCAACTGATCTTAAAATTCAGTTTATGGATGATTTTTCACACAGTGCCAGTAATGACCTGCTCCTCTTCTTCTTAGTGATTTACAGTCTGTGGTTAACAGGAGCTTTCTCCATGGGCCAGACTTTAAAGTCTTCGTAGCTTAGTATTTTACTTCAGTAATCATGCATTATAGCAGACAGAGTTTGACAACATTCTTCCCCCAAAAGGTGCACTATGGAGTCTTCTTAGTCCGGCCCTGTGCTGTCTTTACCATTTTTTCCATCTTGGTTCTGCATCCAGTGCATGTAGTATGCAGTAAATTCTAAGTGGCGCACCTTGTCAGTATAAGTGTAGGTCTGATAAGCTCAAACCTCTGCACTGCTTGGGTATCTTTGTTTTGCCCACAAAATCTTGGATTTATACTTATCTCACAACAAAATGATTTTTAAAATCCAGGAAAAAATAATTACCCTTAAAAAAAATAGAATGGCATGGAAAGTATAGAATACCAAAGGGATCACGAACATCTGGGTTGTAGAGACTTTCTTCTCCACCTAGAACAAATGTAGCTTCCACTTTCCAACCAAGTCCTTTAATTTCTCCTTCAATTTTACACAAGATGGAAACTGGCTCCCCATCACTGGAGCAACTTCTTTTCTTATCATCTGACTAGCTCTTAAGCTTCTCCATTAATCCTATTGCCCTGCCTCTTCACAGCAAACTACTAACTTGTGTACAGATCACTGTGTTAGAAATCATAATCCCATACAAATTTACCCTTAAAAAAATAGAATGGCATGGAAAGTATAGAAGACCAAAGGGATCACGAACATTTGGGTTGTAGAGACTTTCTTCTCCACCTAGAACAAATGTAGCTTCCACTTTCCAACCAAGTCCTTTAATTTCTCCTTCAATTTTACACAAGATGGAAACTGGCTCCCCATCACTGGAGCAACTTATTTTCTTATCACCTGACTAGCTCTTAAGCTTCTCCATGAATCCTTTTGCCCTGCCTCTTCACAGCAAACTACTAACTTGTGTACAGATCACTGTGTTAGAAATCATAATCCCATACAAATTAGCAAGACCCCTTACAACTGGCAGGTAGGGAAAAAATAATTTTCTAACATAGTCCCTCCTTTATGGAACTCTTTTCCAAAATAGTTTAGCAAATTATTGACCCACACCTGTTTAGAAAGAAACTCAAAACCTACTTTCAGAAACAGTTTGAATGTTCTTGTTTTATTGCCAAAGGTTGAACTGACCAGCATACCCCTAGCCGTAGTACAACTATTACTTTTTTATTTCTCCAAATATTTTGGTTTCTAATACTATGACAGGAATGGACATTCCTAAGTCAAAGTACAATTAAAGTTCATGAAATTAGTATTGTTTCAGTCTTTGATGTCAGCCAAAAGTGCTCTTCGCAGCACCTGCAATGTGCCCAGTTATAACTCCTTCTGCAATTTATATGGGGTTACATGGATTGGTAACATACCTAAATAAAATTTTAGAATTATTTTTATAAGACCCGTTGCTCCTACTACTATTGGAACTGTCTGTATATCTTTCTTCCACATTGCTCTTGTTTCTGCCTGCAGATCCTGATATTTTATGACTTTATGTTTCCCTGTACACAAGACACTGTAGTCACTGGGTGTAGCGATTTCAATGATCAATACTACTTTTGTCTTCTATTTTTGGACCACTATATCCATTTTTCTAGCATCTATCATAGGTTCATAGGTAGGTACTAGGCTATCTGCCCGAAGGCATTTATAAGCCTAGCCGGAATGTGTTGGCTTTTGCCACCCCCTTGGATTAGTTCCCTGTGCCTCTGTCCAGCAGAGCCACTGAAGTGATCCCCGGGGTAAACTTTCTGTTTCCCATCCAATCATCAAAGTTTCTCTTGAAGAGTGTTAGCAAGGAGCTCTGCCTAATGTAGATTGGAATCTTGTTCCAGAGCATGGGAAGTCTCTGGGACAGGAATTTATCCCTCCAGCACGTCCTATTTATTGTTGTGGTGAGGTTTAGATCCCTAGAGCATGTGGCTAGAGGGGATGTGGTTTTCTTTAGGTGGAGCATGTCCATCAATTCTGGGTTGGACATGGCCTTGTATGTCAGGCAGAGATAACCTCTGAGTAGGCAGTATGCAACTGAGTACAGCTGGAGTTTCTTCAGTCGAGTGGCATAGGGCATCTGTTTGAGGCCAGTGAGCCTCTTGGTGAGGTACTTTTGTGGTCTTTCCAGCTGTTGCAGGTGTCTTGTAAGGTACAACCCAAATGGGGTGTTGTACTCTATGATGGGTCTGATGAGTGATGCTTAGAGGGGCACAATGACCTCTTTTGATCTGGATGTAAACCCTTTTGTGATTAGGTGGGCCACATAAAATGATTTTCTGACCACTTTGGCAATGTGATTATCAAAGGAGAGATTACTATGTACTTGGGTCCCCAGATCCCTTATTATGTCTTCCGTATTTAGGGGGCTACCATCTATGTGGTAGTTTGTGGGTACTTTGTTTTTTCCAAAGGGGATGACTATGCACTTTTTGGCATTTAGCTTGAGGCCATGGTTTTGACACCAGGTATCCGTCTCAGTGAGACCCTTTTGGAGGATGTTTGTGTCAGCTGGAGAGTCAATTATAGCCCCTAGTTTGCAGTCTGCGAACTTGGTCAGCCGTAGTCCTCATGTGCTTGCCTGTACCTCTGAGAAATATATGCCGAACAGGAGGGGTCCTAGGACTGAGCCCTGGGGAATGCCACTTGTAACCAGTTTAGAGTCAGACCTAGCTCCCGCAGCTCTTAACAGTGGGTTCTGTCCATGAGCCAGTTGACAACCCATCTTATGACATAGGAGTGTATGTTCAGACTGGTGAGCTTGTCTATAATACCAGAATGGGGAATGGTGTTGAAGGCCTTTGCGAAATCTAGGTAGGCTGTGTGGACCACCTTTCCCTCATTTATAGCCTTGGTAACTGTCTCAAAGAATTCCACTAGGTTTAAGAGGCATGATCTGCCGTTAACAAAGCCGAACTGGGTAGGGTCCAGTGTTTTGAGGTTCTCAATGTCTCTGTTAATGAGATCCATGATGATGCGCTCCATAGCCTTGCAGACCAAGCTAGTCAGGCTTCATCATTTGAAAAACTGTTGGTAATGGGTGATCCTGTGTGATATAAACTTCGCCATTTTCTATGATGCTTTGTGGCTCATATTTCCAGTGTTTTCAGCCCCTTCAGTACCATAATGCTTGCACAATCCCCTGTGCAACAGTCTTGCCACATTATTTTGCTTTTCAGTATACAGTCCTTCTGCCATTAGTATGTCCCAACCAGCAACAAGGTGTGCGACTTTTTCCAGTTCTGTTTTACAAAACCTACATTTCCCTATTTCTCCCACATGCTTAATTGAATTTGTAAACCAGCATGTACGTACCCACTATCTTGTGCTGCCAATATTGACCTTTCATTTCTTGGTTTGAATTCGACTTTCCTTAACCATTCCTGTGTTTGTACCTGATCAACATGAGGTTCTTCCAGACATTTTCTATACTTGCAAATATGTTTATGCTTTTACCACATTTCTTGCCTTTTCATCTGGTCCTTTACCTTATATTCCTTCTTTTGTTTGTTGGCACATTCAGTTGCTGCCTGATTTTTATCTACTTCTGGTTTGATTTCCATTCCTGCTTGATGCTGATATGCTTCTGCTAAATTAAGCAGAGAAAACCAAAGTACCAGAGCAGAGAAGAGCAGAGAAGTTATCTTAGATTTATTCTCCTCATGCTTCAAAACTTTCACTACATTTGGGTCTTGTGTGGTCAGCAGATATGTGTGGATTCCCACAACTGCAGCGCTCTATACATGCAATCAGTTTCAAGGAGGGCCCATCCCTCCTTCGGAATGGGGAATATATAATCTTCTTATACACTGATTTTTACAAATCATTTGGTGAGCATGAAGCATCCTTCTTGTTTTCCTATCTAATGTATCCAACACGTTTTGGGGCCAGTCAAACACTCCAAAACTGTAAGTTAGGACAACAGGAAGAGCAAATTGGATTATAGCTTGGATTTTGTTCCTAGATGTCAGTACTATTTTCAGGATTAATTTAAGTCTTCTGAAGTTATTCCTTACTAAGTTTTATTCAAATTTGTTTGTTTTATTGTTGATCCTTCATTAATTCCCAAATATTTATACACTCTTTCTTGCTCAGGTTCTTTTATATCACATTCTTGTCCCAAACTGATGTTTTCCTGGTGTTGCAGTTTTCCTGCTTTAAAGGTTGTAGTTGCACATTTATCAAGACCAAATGACATTCTTATATTATCTGAAAAAGTTTTGACAACTTGCAGTTGTGCTTTCAGTTCCTCATCTGATGAGCTATACAGTTTTAAATCATTGACAAAGAGAAGATGAGAAGTCTGTACACTTTGTTGTTTTCTAGGAGCCAAATTATAGCCATGGCCTAAGCTGTTAAGTAGACAGCTTAATGGGTTATGTTGCAGGCAGAATAACAGCAGTGACAAAGAGTCATCCTGGAATATCCTCCTTTGAATTTTCATCCCTGGAATAATAATTTATCCTTTATCATGGCTTAATTGCAAAGTGGTCTGCCACTGTTTCATGGTCACTGTAATGTAGTCGATCAGTGTAGGGTGTATCTTATACATTTTTAAGCACTCTCTTATCCATGAATGTAGGATACTATCAAATGCTTTTTTGTAGTCAATCCATGCCATACTTAGATTCTTCCCCTTTTTACAGTTCTCCACTGTGACTTTATTTAACAACAAATGATCTTTTGTTTCATATGACTTTCTTGTTGCCCTTTTGTTCTACTGCCATAATTGAGTTTTCTTCTAAATGACTATAAACTCTGTTGGCATCAATTTCCATGTATAGTTTATACGTCGTCAGAAGGCAAGTTATTGATATGTAATTTTTAGGGTAGCTTGCAGGTTCACTCTTAAGTAAGAGCATTGTTTTTCCTGTTGTTAACCAGGTTGGTGTGTGTTTGGGGTGTGCATATAAATAGTTCTTACTCATGGCTAAATCTTCGTGCAACGATGTTAATACTTTCAGCCAAAAGTTAGGTACTGCATCTGGGCCTGGGGTTTTCCAGTTAGAGGCTTTTCTTAACTTTGTTTTAATCTCTCTGACTGTTACTTCATCCCATTTCATATCCTATATCTTTAAACCTCTTATTCTTTCTTTAACTTCTTCTGTCCAGTTAGCATTTTTGTATGTTCCACAGGATCTTCATAGATATTTCTCCAAAATGTATCTATCTTTTTTGGCGGTCTTTCAGTTCCTTTTACCTTACTTTCCAGTTCTCTATAAAACCTTTTGGGGTCATCATTAAATTGCTTATTTTGTACTTTTCCTTTATATTTATCTTTGTATCTTCTAAGTCTTTCTGCCTGTTCTCAAATTTTTAGTTTATTTGTGATAGTGCATGATAGATCCTGGTTTGTTCTAATACTTGGCATTGCTTTTATCATGTCTAGTTTCCTTAGTATTTTTGCTGATCTGTTCCCTCTTCTGTAGTCCTCTAACAGTGACACTTCTTGTCTTAACTGCTTTATAGTTATCTCTATTCGATATTTCCGTGATGGTATTGGATTTCTCATAGGTTGATAGGTGTGTACTAGGCTAATGGCCCTGGAGCCTTTACAAGCCTAGCCCATAGAAGTGCCTTGGCATCGTGCCGCCCGACGTTAGATCCCAGTGCCTCTATCGGGTAGATCCACTGCAGTGATCCCCGGGGTGAACTTTCTATTTCTCATCCACTCACCCACCCCTTCCTTTCCCTCAATACCCTGTGTTCTTGTGGTAGAACTTCATCAGTTATGAATTTAGCTGCACGGTAATATATCCTGTTTACTTATGTTATATCACATGGATCTCTATGTGACATACCTGTTGTAATACTAGACCATTATTAAATTTGTATCTGTATTGTAGATGTAAATATTATTCTCCACCATAGTCCTTATGAATTGTTTAAATCATTTCTTTCAAACTCTGCATTGTTTAATTTAATTGCTAACTATGTATTGTTGTAAATCTTCCTGTAATTGAATTACTATTTTGTAATTTGTATATCTGCCTGTCTTGGCCCTTGGGTCCAGAATGTGACTGAAAAAGATCTTGGATCATTTCTCTCACTCAGTTAACAAATTATAAACCAAATAAAGAAAATGAAAAAAGTAAAGAAAAATATAGTACACTAAAATAAAATAAAATGAATGGATAACTGAATGAGTAAATGAATGAATGAATGAATAAATAAATAACAAGGTAAGATGCTATGTGATTCCTTACATATTTAATAGCTGCATATCTCCAGAACTGACAACATAATTTCATGAAGTTCTGTGATGTGTCAAAACTAGTGGTAACAGTCTGAGTTTTAATAATGTTTACATTTTATCCAGACAAATTTTTTTATTTGCCTCAACAGCACAAATAGTTTTGAAAGATATTTCTCTTGATTCAACGTATACACCAGAAGGCCATCCAAGAAAGCATTACTTTTTTCATCTCATTTACCTCCCCCATCTCTTCGATAAATTAAATACTTCCTCTAGAGGTTCCAAATACAAATCAAACAGTAAGGTAGAGAGTGGACAGACCTTTCTTTTCCCTTGAATAATGGTACTGGAGCTGAAAAATCTGCATTTACCTTAACCTGGGCTGATGCTCCATGATGTATATTCTTTAGCAATAAAACTAGCCTATCAGGTAATCTGATTAATTTTCACAATACAGACACTGATATTTCTATCGCTATGCCTGTTGTGATTTAGTAATGTTATCAAACATGCTTTTGCCTGCTATAAAGCCACATTGATCAGAATGAATCATAGTAGGGAGTAAAGAGAGTAATGCTGCCAGCCTAGATGCCAGAAGCAACATCACAGTTTTATAGTCTGGGTTGAACACTGAGATTGGTATATATGAATCTGAATAAAGTGGTTCCTCTACCAATTTTAGAATGTAGGTGTGACACTGCCAGCCTTGCTATCTGGAATTTTGTAACTAATTCTATGTCATTTGTGAATATTGATATGATTTATACAGAACTGTATGTTATGTATTGAGCTTCAAGAATGTAACCACAGCATACCCTGCTTGGGACATAGAGGATTAACTTACAAAACTTCAAGAAAATAAGTTGAAATTAAGTGCTTTACGATGTGCTATAAAAGTTAGTTAATGCAGCAAGGAGAGAGGCTGTCTAGAGCTAGAAGTATTTTTGTATTGTCTTGGAGAAAAGTAATTACTGAGTTTAAAATGTAAACTGTTGTATTGCTTTATGACCTTCTAACAGCTGCACATCTGAGAGATATGTATTTTTAATGGGTCCCCTTCAGTCAATCGAACATTTACAAGTTCGAACCACATATAACAAAGACCATATGTCCGAACTTGTAAAAGTTCGATCAGACTGAATGGTGATCTCTGTACAGAGCAGAAAGGGAAGGTTTCCCATTTCCACAATGTAGTGTGATCTCAGAGTTGGTATATTTAAGTAAGGGGGTGCACAGGGGTGTAGCCCCCCTGCTATAGATGTTTAGTTTTTTGTTTTGTTGTTTTTTTATTTTTCTGCTTCAGTATTCGAACATTTACGGGTTCGAACATATGGTCTTGGCCATATGTGGTTCGAACTTGTAAATGTTTGATCTACTGAAGAAGATCCATTTTTAACACAGAGATGTTAGTTTCTGGTTTAGCTTGGAAACTAAAGTCAGGTGACAAAAAGTGATCCAAGTTAACCCAGCAGTAATATGTGATAGTGATTTAAGAACTATCTCAGACAGATACCTGGCATTTTGTGTTTTGTCTTGGACCTAGCAAGAACATCCACTCATCTTCATTTACCTTGCCTGTAAGTAAGTTATTTAGCGCATAGTATATTTTAGGGATAGATAGGAATATAGTAAATATTAGTTTAGATGCTTTCTGTATTTATTTGAGATTGTCCTGCAATGTTGTTTTAAAATATTTCCTGTGATTCTGAACTCTGTAGTTACTATGTTGATTGAGTATTGTCTTATTCTTTTATTATTTATTATTAAACATATTTAAACCTTTGTGGCTGATATTTGTGAGACATATTTAAGCTCTTAGACTACTTGCATATGTATTTGGTGACACTGTATAGGTCACTCCTAAATAGCCTTGCAAGTCTTGGTCACACTTCCCATTTGGATAATAGTAACATTACACAGTAGGATTGGTCACCCTTTGTAAGGGCCTTTAAGTAGCTGATAAGGAGGGGTTGGTGGCAGTGATAACTACCTTATAGTCTGGGCAGAAAGGGGCCATAGTTAGTAAACCTGTGCCAGCCTACCCCAGGAGTGTGTGTGAGTGAGTGAATGTGTGTGTGTGTGTGTGTGTGTGTGTGTATACAAATCAAGTGTGTGTTGAGTGTGTGTGTGTGTTAGCGTGTTAGCGTGTTAGCTACTTGGGCAGGGACACAAAGCACTGGTTGGACAGAGAGGGTGCTGGAGGTCTTCACTTGACCCATAAGCTGAGATCTTAACCCTATGCTAAGCCAGTGGGGAGTCTTATTGGGGATCTGGAGAAAGAGGGAGAAACCAGCCCCAGACTGACTGTGATCTCTGTGTGCTCTTAAGGGAAATTGTACTTTACTGTGTGTGTACTTGTCATCCTCCCCTGTTGTGTACATCCCTCACTGTTGTCAATGGTGAGGATTGAGGCTTCTTGATTACTGGGCCAGTGCAGGGGCGTCACAATAGGAAACAACCACCTCTTTATGATGATGGCAGCTCAAATGTTCAAAAAATGCATTAATAGTACAACTGCAGTGACAGCCCATCCAAGTCCATGGACTTCCTCTAAGGGAGATGAGCTAAAATTGTTTGTTCTGTATTAAAATCTCAAGACTTGAATTATCATATTCAGAGATACAAAAAAAAAGACCAAAAATACAAGAGAAGAGCAAATGTCAAACATCGTTTTCTGCTTTAAACTTGTTTTTTGCAGGGGCACTCCCTCATACTCCCACAGATGTGAGGGCATCCCCCATACACTCCAGACATCTGTTTACCAACTCCAAAATCACCATACCTTGCAGAAAGGGGAATATTCTGAGAAATGGCTGGCTTGGAATTATTAAATATAAGTCCAGATTTTTTGCCATGGTCTCTACTTCACAAGACTCATCACTGTGGATTCTGCAGCTACTCCTTCTTGACCGGTGCTTCAGAGCTTCTATTTGCTCATGATTCAGCCTGGAAAATTGAAATCTTGCAAGAAATACCATGGATTATTTCCTGTTGAGCTCAACCTTTCTCTGGGGTCTAAAGTAGTGAATAATAACCTTGGCAACAGCCTGTGTTTGATATGGTCTAAATGCATTCTTGTATTCTTGCTTATCCTTTATCAGCTGAACCTTGCAACTCACTTTAATTTGTTTAAGATGAACTGATAAAATCTTCTCAGCCCTACTCTGGTCACAGCTGTGGCATGCATACCTTGAACTGATACATCTCATGATGTTGCATACTGTCTAGGATAGTACAGTAGACTCCCTCTTATCAGGCCTCTCTTTAACTGGCCATCAAATTTCTGCTGTAGCCCTAGCAAAAGACAACAGAGAAGAACAACTCTTCTGCCTCCCCTGGGCTAAATAATTGCAGATATTTGAGTTTAAGACTTCATATTCATTAGAAAAATGCATATTAACACAAATCCTGTTATTCTAGCTGATTTATAAACCTATAAATGCTATTTTGTATGCATTTTCTAATTAACCAGCCATTTGTTTATCCAGCATAAGGTCTGGTCCCAGCAAGACCAGATAAGAGGAAGTCTACAGTATACCCAGACCCTGCACTTAAACTCTTTTTTTGCCTCTTGCCCACTTTGTATGTTGGTTCTAACATATGTTGTTGGAAAGTTCCCATTTTCTTTGTCTAAATGGAGGAACTGTTTAAGATTTCCTGTAGTTGTTGAGTCACAGACCAGAACCTGCAGTAGCGTGGTTGCTACTGCTTGGGAGAAGTACAAAGTAGTATCAAAAGTGCTAATGCTTCAATATGGTTACCATAGAAGAAAGCATGAGAAAATTGAAGCCTATATTACCTTGAAGAAGGTGGCATATTTGGAGGGTAGCCATTGCAGAGATTGGATGGAGATACACTTGCATGACCTTGGGTCAGAGGGCAGCTATCTGCCAAAGTCTCACCTTCAAAGTTCACCCGTGAAATGACCTCTGACTCTTCACGTTACAGACACTTCATCTAGTGAAGGAAGGTGCGTCTGCTGTTTTCTGCTGATAATGAGAGGAATATGACAGGCGCACTCCCTGGCAACTACTTTGGGAGTACATTCTGTGTTATCAGTACTATTCTTCCTATCTGGGGACATCTGGACCATGACTACATTAAGGGAGGTCTTGCAGAGTCTCCAAACAAAGGCATAGTAGCAGAATGTGGGATTGGGAAGTCTACATCTCTTATCTCCAATGCAGTTTATGAAAATTTCTGGCATGAGTTGAGCAGACTGCCATCCGTCATTTTCCAGTAAGTGGATCCAAGGGGATGATGACATTTATGTTAGACATGCTTGTACTGTTTGATATGTGGTGAGATATGTCCTTAATTTTTAGCTATGCATCCTTAGATTGAGTCCTGCGCAAAACCTCAGACAGGCTTGTGACAACCCATTCTTGCCTCTGGTTTGTGCCACCTTGAGTGACAAACCACCTTCATTTGACATCCAATGCTTTTTTTGACATTCACTCTTCACAGTTAATCTGAAATGAGCTTGTACTTCTTTCTTCTGTAACTGTGGTGAGAGGAGTTTTTGGGATGGATAAGGATAATGAGACTTCCCCTCCTTGTTCATAGGTTGGTACTGAGCTATCGGCCCTACAAGCCTAGCCATAACAATTCCCTGGCTATCTCTCTGGGCTACATGAAAAGAGACATGGAAGAGCTTTTGGATCATGTGGCCCAGGCAGGTATGAACATAGCCCTGAGTAGCATCCTGCCTTCGCCCAGAATGATACCACAATATAAGGACAAAATGATTGACTTCAACAATTGGCTAAGCTTCTGGTGTCATTCAAAGGGGATCCAGTATCTGTCTGCCTGGGACGACATGATCGACAGATCACGATGCTTTGCCAGAGATGGTCTGCACCTGTCGCCTCTGGGATTCAGGTTACTGGCTAAGGTTCTTGCCACACCTATAGTGCCTTTTTTAGGCAAAGTTCAAAGGACAAAACCACCACCATCACAGGTGCAAGCATGCAAAATCTGAAGGTAATGCTACTCAATTCTAGAAGTCTAAACCTCAGAATGCACTCTCTCGAGGCACTCCTAAAAATGGAGAACATCAATATCTGTGCAGTAACTGAGACCTGGTTCAAGGCTCCAGACAGCACCCCTGCAATACCAGGCTACAACTCTTACCACACTTTTCAGCCACCAAACCAGGTTTGTAACACTAAAGGTGGAGGAGTGTCCATATTCACCAAGGATATTCACACCACCAGGTTAGTTGCCCAACACAATGCATCTGAAATTCTCCAGGTGCAACTAACACTAGGTAAGACTGCAATCCAAATTGTAGCTTGCTACAGATCCCCCACCATGCCCCAGGATTCTCACTATACCTTTCTAAACAAACTGGAAAATATTAATATACAACCAAACACCCTAATACTGGGTGATTTCAACTTCCCTGCCATTAATTGGGAAAACTACTCATGTACCAACACCTTTGCCCAATGGTTTTTGGAATTTATAAATTCCAATGCCCTGGATCAGCGACTCCATACTCCCATCAGGGGCTCCAATATCCTAGACCTGGTCATTACCAACATGGGAAATCGATGCTCCACACCTATGGTCACCCCCTCGTTGGTCAGGTCAGACTATAAGCTAATCACCCTTAACATCCACATCCCCCCCCAGTAAGGAAGCCTCCATAAAATAACTTCTCCAAAGCCAACTTCATGACACCCATGCAGAAGGGAACTGAAAGTTTGACTGCTGAGTCCTACACTAAGGCACAGTATGAGCACATCCATTCATGCATGAATCGTGCCATCCCAAATAGAACCAAAATGCTCTCCTCCAAAAAAAGTAAGCCAATCTGGTGGTCCTGTGCCATAAACAAACTTTACAACAAAAGGAAGAAACTGTTGCAGAAAAGAGAAAAATCCCAGGAAGCAAAAAACTCCCTTACCAGCCTCAGTAAGATGCTGAGATCCCTCATAAAATCCTTCAAAGCTAGTTACGAAAATAAAATTGCCAAAGATTCCAAAGACAACCACAAGGCATTCTATAACTATGTCAAGAATCTAAATGGCAATGCTCAGATCTGCTCTGAGCTACAACAGAATGGCATTAAATATACTGATCCCAAGGATATTGCCAATATCCTGGCAGATCGATTCAGTGCCAACTTCACCCTCCTCTCACCCCCTAAGTGGCCCATCTCAGTACCGGAAGATTGCCAAATTCCGGTAATAACAGCCACACAGGTAAAAAACACACTCTCCAAAGCTAAGAGTACAGAATCTATGGGACCAGATGACATTCCGGGCTGTGTACTACATGAACTACAAAGTGAACTGGCACTTCATCTTAGTGTCATGTTAATCATACCCTCATCTCAGGCTTCGTGCCCACTGAGTGGCGCACAGCTACAGTTATCCCACTCCACAAGGGGGATCCACCTTGGATCCCGGGAACTACCTCCCCATCAGTCTGACGAGCCTGATCTGCAAGGCCATGGAACGTATTAGCATGGAACTTATAAACAAAGACATTGGCAACCTTCAAACACTGGACCCCACCCAGTTTGAGTTCGTGAAGGGCCGCTCTTGTCTCCTGAATCTGATTGACTTCTTCAAATCAGTCTCCAGAGCCGTGGATGAGGGTAAGGCAGTCCACACAGCCTATCTGGACCTCACCAAGGCCAAGAAATAGCCAGAGAATTGTTATGGCTAGGCTTGTATAGGCCCTAGGGCCGATAGCCTAGTACCAACCTATGAACCTATTTCTTCCCACACTATTTACTTCCCTGGACCCCTGTCTAGCAGGGCGACTGACATTATCTGTCGGGTAAATTTCCTTTCTCCCATCCAATCGTCAAGGTTCCTTTTGAAGAGTGCCAAAGAGACGTTCTGCTTGACATGTATGGGCAGTCTATTCCAGAGTCTGGGGAGTCTCTGGGTCAGGAACCTATCCCTCCAGCATGTTTTGTTTATTGTGTTGAAAAGGTTTAGATCCCTGGAGTGTGTGGCTCTGAGGGATTGGGATTTCTTTAAGTGTAGCACGTCCAACAGCTCTGGGTTTGACATGGCCTTGTATGTTAAGCAGAGATTGCCTCTGAGTAGACGATATGCGACAGAGTATAGCTGAAGTTTTTTAAGGCTGTCAGGATAGGGCATCTGCTTTAGGCCTGTGATTCTTTTAGTGAAGTATTTCTGTGGCCTTTCCAGTTGTTGAAGATGTCTTGAGAGGTACATGCCAAACGGGGCATTGTATTCTATAATGGGTCTAATGAGGGATGAATACAATCTTGCAAGAAATACCATGGATTATTTCCTGTTGAGCTCAACCTTTCTCTGGGGTCTAAAGTAGTGAATAATAACCTTGGCAACAGCCAGTGTTTGATATGGTCTAAATGCATTCTTGTATTCTTGCTTATCCTTTATCAGCTGAACCTTGCAACTCACTTTAATTTGTTTAAGATGAACTGATAAAATCTTCTCAGCCCTACTCTAGTCACAGCTGTGGCATGCATACCTTGAACTGATACATCTCATGATGTTGCATACTGTCTAGGATAGTACAGTAGACTCCCTCTTATCAGGCCTCTCTTTAACTGGCCATCAAATTTCTGCTGTAGCCCTAGCAAAGACAACAGAGAAGAACAACTCTTCTGCCTCCCCTGGGCTAAATAATTGCAGATATTTGAGTTTAAGACTTCATATTCATTAGAAAAATGCATATTAACACAAATCCTGTTATTCTAGCTGATTTATAAACCTATAAATGCTATTTTGTATGCATTTTCTAATTAACCAGCCATTTGTTTATCCAGCATAAGGTCTGGTCCCAGCAAGACCAGATAAGAGGAAGTCTACAGTATACCCAGACCCTGCACTTAAACTCTTTTTTTGCCTCTTGCCCACTTTGGATGTTGGTTCTAACATATGTTGTTGGAAAGTTCCCATTTTCTTTGTCTAAATGGAGGAACTGTTTAAGATTTCCTGTAGTTGTTGAGTCACAGACCAGAACCTGCAGTAGCGTGGTTGCTACTGCTTGGGAGAAGTACAAAGTAGTATCAAAAGTGCTAATGCTTCAATATGGTTACCATAGAAGAAAGCATGAGAAAATTGAAGCCTATATTACCTTGAAGAAGGTGGCATATTTGGAGGGTACCTCAGGCTTCGTGCCCACTGAGTGGCGCACAGCTACAGTTATCCCACTCCACAAGGGGGATCCACCTTGGATCCCGGGAACTACCTCCCCATCAGTCTGACGAGCCTGATCTGCAAGGCCATGGAACGTATTAGCATGGAACTTATAAACAAAGACATTGGCAACCTTCAAACACTGGACCCCACCCCGTTTGAGTTCGTGAAGGGTCGCTCTTGTCTCCTGAACCTGATTGACTTCTTCAAATCAGTCTCCAGAGCCGTGGATGAGGGTAAGGCAGTCCACACAGCCTATCTGGACCTCACCAAGGCCAAGAAATAGCCAGAGAATTGTTATGGCTAGGCTTGTATAGGCCCTAGGGCCGATAGCCTAGTACCAACCTATGAACCTATTTCTTCCCACACTGTTTACTTCCCTGGACCCCTGTCTAGCAGGGCGACTGACATTATCTGTCAGGTGAATTTCCTTTCTCCCATCCAATCGTCAAGGTTCCTTTTGAAGAGTGCCAAAGAGACGTTCTGCTTGACATGTATGGGCAGTCTATTCCAGAGTCTGGGGAGTCTCTGCTGCAGGAACCTATCCCTCCAGCATGTTTTGTTTATTGTGTTGAAAAGGTTTAGATCCCTGGAGTGTGTGGCTCTGAGGGATTGGGATTTCTTTAAGTGTAGCACGTCCAACAGCTCTGGGTTTGACATGGCCTTGTATGTTAAGCAGAGATTGCCTCTGAGTAGACGATATGCGACAGAGTATAGCTGAAGTTTTTTAAGGCTGTCAGGATAGGGCATCTGCTTTAGGCCTGTGATTCTTTTAGTGAAGTATTTCTGCGGCCTTTCCAGTTGTTGAAGATGTCTTGAGAGGTACATGCCAAACGGGGCATTGTATTCTATAATGGGTCTAATGAGGGATGAATACAATGAGACAGTGACCTCCTTTTTTCTGGATGAAAAGCCCTTAGTGATGAGGTATGCCACATGGAAGGATTTCGTGATGGTTGTGGCGATGTGGTTATTGAAGGTGAGACCACTGTCCACCTGTGTCCCTAAGTCTCTTATCTCACTTTCGGTGTTTAGTGTATTGCCACCTATGTGATAATTCACGGGTACATGTTTTTTCCCAGAGGGGATAACTATACATTTCTTGGCATTGAGCTTGAGCCCATGGCTCTGGCATCAAGCATCTGTTTCTGTAAGGCCCTTTTGTAGAGTATCCACATAATTTGGGGATTCAGTAATGGCTCCCAGTTTTTAAGTCATCTGCAAACTTTGTTAGCCAGAGTCCCTTAGTGTTGGCCTGTACTTCAGAGAAGTAGATGCCAAACAAAAGCAGTCCCAGGACTGAACCCTGAGGTATTCCACGTGTCACTTGTCTGGAGCTGGATTTGGAGTCGGCTACTTTTACAGTGTAGCTTTCCTCTTCATGAGACCATGTTTGTAGAGGTGCTCAAGCTTATGAAATTGTCTGAGGACTGACCTGTTGCCTTATGCCTTCTTCCCAAAAACACTAAACAAATATTTTGAAAAGGATGAAGAACTTTGTGACCCTTATAGGTTCATAGGTTCATACTAGGCTATCTGCCCTAGGGCATTTATAAGCCTAGCCAGAATGTGTTTGGCTTTTGCCACCCATTTTAAATTTATTTTGCTATGCCCTTTTTCGAGGTTAGTATACTGTGCCTCTGTCTAACAGTGACACAGAAGTGATACCAGGTAAACCTCGATCTCCCATCCACTCATCAAGATTCCTCTTGAAGAGAGAGTCAATGAGGGACTCTGCCTAACCTGGACTGGGATTTTATTCCAGAGTGAAGGGAGCCTCTGGGTTATGAATCTGACCCTCCAGCATGTCCTATTTATTTCAGTGCTGAGGTTCAAGTCTCTTGAGTGCGTAGCTCGATGGGATTTGGATTTTCTGAGGTGCAGCATGTCCATTAATTCCGGGTTGGACATGGCTTTATACGTCAGGCACAGATCGCCTCTGAACAGGCGGTATGCCACTGAGTAGAGCTGGAGTTTCTTTAACCGGGCAGCATATGACATCTGTTTGAGCCCTTTGATCCTATTGGTGAGGTACTTTTGGGGTCTTTCCAGTTGCTGCAGGTGTCTGGTAAGGTACATCCCAAAAGGGGCATTGTACTCAATTATGGGCCTGATGAGGGATGAGTAAAGAGGCACGATGACCTCCCCTGATCTAGATGTGAACCCCTTCATGATTACGTGGGCTATATAAAATGTTTTTCTAACCACTTTGGCCACGTGGTTGTCAAATGAGAGATTGCTATCAACTTGGGTCCCCAGGTCCCTAATTACTTCTTCTGTACTTAATGGATTACCACCTATGTGGTAATTTGTGGGCACTTTGTTTTTGCCAAAGGGGATGACTATACACTTTTTGGCATTTAGCTTGAGGCCGTGGCTCTGGCACCAGTTGTCTGTTTCTATGAGGCCCTTTTGGTGGATGCTTGTGTTGGCTGGAGAGTCGATTATGGCTCCCAGTTTGCAGTCATCTGCGAACTTGGTCAGCCACAGTCCTTCCGTGTTGGCCTGTACCTCCGAGAAATATATACCGAACAAGAGAGGTCCCAGGACTGAGCCTTGTGGGACACCATTTGTAACTGGTTTGGAGTCTGACATGGCTCCAGCAATTCTAACCATGTGGGTTCTGTCCTTGAGCCAGTTTGCAATCCATCTAGTGACATAGGGGTTTATATTTAAGCTTAATGAAACTTGTCTTGAAGAAACCCATTGATGGAATATAGAAACATCCACAATCAGGTCCCTCTGCTTCTAAAAATGCTGATGAATTGTATATCCCATCAGTGAAGTAGATTGGCATCCTGACTGACCATGCCAAGGGCACAGATTCTTTTCGTGACATTGTTTGATCAGCAGAAGTTTCACAGATCATGGCAACATTCTACTTTTACACCAGAGAGATATTCCAAGGCTTTTTACATGTTGGATAAAAGCGTGATGTCCTTCAATTCCCATGTTGCAGTATTCATACTGTGGGACTTCCAGCCCTCAGTCGATCTAATTTCATTTCCTATACAAAAGCTTAAGCCTGGCTGCTGTAGGTGCATGGGTCATCACACGTAGGGCCATAAACCAGGAACTATAAATGTGATATCTGCATGCACAGACCTCAGAACTTTTCAGCTGCAGACAAAGTACGCTTTGACCATTCCGTTCCTTAGTCCAAAGACTTCAAAAAAGATAAGTACCCCGTTGTTTTTTTTTTTTGTCTTACTACTTGAGCTTGGTTGCTGTAGGTTTTGTTTCAGCTATTTAGCTGATGTCTGAGAAAAAGAGCAAACATAGTTGCGGGTGTCAGATACCACATAATGATTCACACGACAAATGCATGTTTTGCTTAGGAGAAGAGCACGACCATAAGACCTGCTCCATTTGCCAGTCATTTGTACCAGAAACCCTTTGCAGCCATCTGGCAGCTTTAATTTTGTATCTTGAGAATCAAAGATTGAAATGTCTTGCTCGCAGAATGGATCCCAAGTCAGCCACCCAACCCGAACAACTGAGAAAGAAGGCCAAAGTTTCCAGGGCTACTCCCATTGCCGCTCCACCATCGGACATCCTGCTGACTACCGATTTAGGGACTGAGGGACAGCCTGTTCTTCTGTCAGCTTTGACGGATCCTTTGGAAGAGGCCGTTACTGCAGCTACAGAGAGAACGTCAGTGGAGCTGACCCAGATGCCGGCCTCAACCGATGTCGAGGGGGAACCAGTACTTGGTCGGCTGACCGAGACTCCTCCTGCTTCAGCCCAGACCTCGGTTTCTAGGCCAACTCCTAAGCCAGTGCCAACTAAGAAAAAACAAGAACTTAAGCCCTGTGCCTCAAGCTACTCCAGACTGGCAGACGTTCACCAATTTCTTGCCCTAGGCCTTTATGACCCTTAGGCCTACAGGCCCTGCATCTACATACATTCCAGTGCTGAGCCCTAGGCTAGCCTCTGTTTCTTCCCTCCCTTTAATCACTACTCAGCAGGGGGGAGAAGAAGAAGATCCTGAGCAATATGATTCCTCTTCTGAGGAATCTCTTTCTTATGTGTCTCAAATTGCTTCTCCTGTGGAATATTAGTCCCCAGATGAAGACTCTGTTGAGGGTGATTCTCCTCCACAGGATATTTCCTTTGGGGAAAGTATCACAAAAATGAAAGAGTACTTCAAGTGGGATACTACCTTGATGACAGATACCCAGAAAAGATATTTTGAGCTTCTGCAGTTAGAATCTCCCTCCCCCTCAGCTATTGCCCCAGTTCTACCAGCCTTTCTGGACGCCTTTATTTTAGCCTCCAAGAATCCAGATTTTCAACCACCTGCCCCTAAAAGGCCAGATAGATTTTGTAAATTTCCAGATGAACGAAGTTTCTAGTGAAACCTCCCATGGCTGGACCTGCAGTCATTGCTGTGTCTCTTGACAGACAATCTAGGCAATTACCCTCTGTTTCCCTTTTGCCTACAGACAAGGACAGCAAGACCATGGACAGAATGGGTAAAAAAGTATATATCTCCTCCACCTTAGTCTTTAGGCTATAAATTACCAAACACACACATGGTAAAATATGCCTTAGACCATGTTTCCCAGGCCTCCACCTTGCTAGCTTCTACCCCTGACTGTCCCACAAAAAATGACATTGCATCTAAACTGTCTTTAGCTACTCAAGTAGCCAGACATTTGATTAAGTGCAGTTATGATGTGGCAAGAAGCATCAGCCAGGTCTGCTGCATCCACATCTGTCTTAAGTAGATATTTCTGGCTATGCCTCCAACCTCTACCAGAGGACTTTAAATCCAAGAAAATGGATGCTCCACTAGACCACAAGCTCTTAATTGGTAAGAGTTCAGCAGAATTTTTCAAAAAGTTACACAAGAAAAGTAAAGATTTTCAAGACATCAAGCACTTGCTGGTCTCCCCCTTCCCCATATACTACAGGAACTACCCTGATAAGACTTATTTTGTTAGAAGAACTCTGTCTACAACTCATCCTTCCTCCTGTAGATCTTGTAAAAGGTCCAGGAGATTGCCTTACTCCAGACCTCCTAATTCCCAGGGATCTGCCAAGCAGCCTTTTCCTGACCGAGGAGGTTCCACTTCAGCGTGACTGCCTGGATCGGCTCCCTCTGTCCGCCCGTCCTACCCAATGCCTCCCCTTCTGGAAAACAACTACCTCAGATACCTGGATGCTTTCCATGATCCAGAAAGGATATTTTCTATCTTGGAAGGAAAAGCCAAGGCCAAAAAGAATTCCCTTCCCTCCAAGAAACAAGCTACATTTATTCCCTCTCATATTGAAAGAACTCCTGACTCTGGAAACTATAGAGCCAGTTCCCTCAGGACAGGAAGAAAAAAGCTTCTATTGCCACCTTTTCCTAGTCCCCAAAAAGGCTGGCCTTTGGAGGCCAATCCTGGACTTATCTTATCCAAACCTTTTCCTAAAGGTTCCATCCTTCAGGGTGCTCTCCCTACAAAATTTGCTACCCCTCTTTCCACCCAAAGCCTTCATGGTCACTCTGGATCTAAAGGATGCCTACCTGCACATCCCTATCAGAGTCTCCCACAGGAGGTTTCAGTGCTTCACTGGACATTCTTCACACTTTCAGTTTACAGTCTTGCCCTTTGGCTTGCCTACTGCTCCCAGAGTATTTACAAAGTGTCTGGCCCCAGCCATTGCCTATTGCAGAACTAAGGGACTCCAAATCTACCCTTACCTGGATGACATTCTTATTCTGAAAGAATCAGAATCCACCCTGCAAAACCATCTCATATTCACAATGAGTGTCCTCCACAAATTGGGCTTCACTATCAAACTCCAGAAGTCCTCACTTCTTCCTCAGCAGGACATAGTTTTCCTAGGCTGCATGATAAGAATTGACTTGATGAGATCCTTTCTCCCACTGGACAAAGTGCACTCTCTTTCTGGCCATTTTCAAGGCCTACTTAAGAAATCCCATCTGTCTGCAAGACAATTTCTGCAAGTCCTAGGTCTCATGCCAGCAACCATTCCCATGCTCCCGTTAGCCAGGATGCACATGAGAAAATTCCGATGGTATTTAAAAAATGTATGGTCTCAAAGCTAGCATTCATTAGACAAACTTATTCCCCTCTTGCCCTGCCTAAAACCAGAACTAAAGTGGCGGATTCAGCAAGTTTCACAGAACCAGGGCATCTCACTTCAACTACCTCCCATCACTCAAACCATGCACACAGATGCATCAGATTTAGGGTGGGGAGCAGAGTTCAAGGGCTTCAGGGTAGAACAGCATTGGAACCCTGCACTTCAAAAGCAACACATCAGTGTCAGGGAAATGACAGCTGTATTACTGGCTCTCAAAGCTTTCCTTCCAGTTTTGCAACCAGGCCGTGCTACACATTGTGACAGACAACACAACTGTCATGTGGTACCTCAACAAGCAAGGAGGGACAAAGGTGTACCAGTTATGCCAGATAACTCTACAAATCTGGGAAATAGTAACCAGGCACAACCTCTTACTGTAGACCTCTTATATCCCCTCTCAGTAAAACAAACAAGCAAACTGTCTCAGCAGGACATCCTCCCCTCAGCAGGAATGGATGTTACACAGGGAAACCTTCTTAGACATTGCCCACCAGTGGGGCACACCTCAAGTGGATCTGTTTGCCTCCCCCCAGAACAGAACATTAAACAGATTTTGCTCCAGAGATCACACTCCACTACCATGGAGAGTGAATGCCTTCAGCTTTCCATGGAAGGGAATGTTCCTGTATGCTTTCCCCCCCCTCCCTCTAATTCACAAGGTCCTACTGAAGATCAACAAGGACCAACCAAAATCTTGCTGGTGACTCCCTATTGGCCAAGGCAACACTGGCTCCCCCTTCTTCACTCCCTAGCCAGGGGCAATCACCACAAGTTACCCCACAAGGTGGACCTACTCACCCAACAAAAGGGATCTCTCATTCACCCACAGCTGCCTTTACTGCATCTGACCCTTTGGGTGATCAACTTCTGATACCTTTCAGACAACTGTGCTCAGAAGACGTGCTCTCAGTCCTCAGTGAGGCCAGGAAACCATCTACAAGAAAAAAACTATTTGTTCAAATGGCATAGATTCACAAATTGGTGTGTGCTTAAGGACAGGGACCCTTTTCAAGCAGATCCCTCTTTGGTCCTTAGTTATATATATGAGCTCATTAAGGAAGGACTAGCATATTCGTCTCTGAAAGTCCACTTTTCTGCCATTTCAGCCTGCTTGCCTTTACAGCCACCTCTGCTTTCCAGACTGGACATTAAACTTTTCCTGAGAGGGGTCTTGCATATGAGACCAGCAAGGAAACCCATTTCTCCTTCCTGGGACCTCAACTTCGTACTGGAAAAACTAACCCTACCTCATTTTGAGGCAGCAAGCACAGCTTCCCTGCAAATGTGCACATGGAAAACCATTCTCTTAGTGGCCATCGCCTCAGCATAAGTGTGTCTGAACTGCAGGCCCTCATGGCCTTCCCCCTTTACACCACCTTCCACAAGGACAGGGTGACGTTGTGCACTAACCCTAACTTCATGCCCAAAGTGGTGAATGAACTATCTCTTAACCAGTCTATTCATCTACTGACATTCTTTTCCTCTCCCTCTAATAACGCAGAGAGGATCCTTCATTTTCTGGATGTGCACAGACAACTAAGATTCTACTTAGACAAAGCTAATTCTTTCAGAAAGTCTGATTAACCTTTCATCGCACCCCAGGGCTCTGCGTAAGGCAGTCTCCAAACAAACCATTTCCTCCTGGATAAGGAAATCCATTCTTCTCCGCTACTCTCACCATGGCAAATCATTGCCCCTAGGGGTTAGAGCTCATTCCACTAGAGGAATGGCTACCTCTAAAGCCTTTCTCAAAGGGCTGGACACAGCCTCCATCATGGA
Organism: Protopterus annectens; assembly: GCF_019279795.1. NCBI lineage: Eukaryota > Metazoa > Chordata > Ceratodontiformes > Protopteridae > Protopterus > Protopterus annectens. The sequence goes on from NC_056727.1 coordinate 505,145,181, forward strand.
AGCTGCTACACACTTTCACTAAGCACTACAAGCTAGACCACGTCTCCAGGGCCAGAGCAGGATTGGCCAGGGTAATCCTGCAGGGATTCTTAGAATCCTCTACCTCTGCCCCCACCCATCACTCTTCCTAAAGCTTTGGTACTCTCCCACAGTATGAATACTGCAACATAGGAATAGAAGGGCATAGAATAGTTGTATAAAATCTTACCTTAATCATAGATGTCCTTCTCTTCCATGTTGAAGTATTCCTTCCCTCCCTCCATAGTCCCTTCTCCTTTTTATGGATGCCTGGTCTACACCTATGTATCCTCTCCCTGCAGGCTATTCTGTTCAGCCCTGCAGGGGAATTTGCTCTTCAGCTTCTCCTTGTCCTTTCACACACTTATCTGGGCTTGATGTTCTGAGGTCTGTGCATGCAGATGTCACATTTATAGTCCCTGGTTTATGTCCCTACATGTGATGTCCCACACACCTACAGCAGCCAGGCTTAAGCTTTTGTATAGGAGCTGACGTCAGATTGCCTGAGGGCTGTAAATCCCACAGTATAAATACTGCAACATGAAAGAGAAGGACATGCATTGGGTCCTTTAACTATGTGCCTCGCATGTCCAAAATTTGGTCCTCCTTTACTGACAAGGCTCTGGAAAAGCTGTCAGAGCTTCTGGATTTTGGGTTATAGGAGTCCCTGCAAAAGACACTCATGGCATATTCCTCGGTGGGCTTTCACATAGTCTACTGTAATTTTGCCTCTTCTGATGCTGTAGCTAGGCAGGAAGTTCTGGAATATGTCTGTCTCCTGTTCTAGGCCTTTCTAGCCATTTAAGAAGAGGCATCTCCCTCCGAAGATGAGGTGGACTCACAAGCAGTAAGCATTCTAACTCCACCAACAAAGTTTTCTAGAAGACAGGCTCTACAGCTGAGTACATTGTAGGATTGAACTGGGGCAGGGGGCAGGTTCCCACATTTTCTCCAGCCTAAAGAACTATAGTCATAGATGGGTGATTCTGGACATGCATCAGATGCCTACATCTTAAAGCTGTCAAGTCCTCCTTCAGAAATAACCCTTCTGAGGAACTCTTCATAGGTACTGTAAAGCCTTTTCCTCCTTTGGAAATAGAGGCAGTGACATATTCCTTTCATTGCACATTCTTGAAGGAAATGAGAGATTTCCATCTCTTCCTGGACTAAAGTGATTTCAAAAAGTACATTTGATGTGTTTAAGTCCATGTTTGCCATCTAGTAGGTCATACTTCTGCAGATAACTTGAGTAGTGTCACTGGACATAAAAGCTGGATCATTGTTTGGAGCCTACTTTATTAAAGAGTGTTGCTTTTTGACTCTTCTCTGTGGCAGGAGCATTTACCAGACTGGCAGGTTGCCAGCCATTGACAGAGAAGCCTTCCAGGAAGAAGAGCTTACTGTATTCACTTACCGGGATGACTAGTTCCTGGTGGTTTAATTAAGGAACGCCTTGGTAGCAGCTTGTGTGTCTGGTTTTCTTTTTTCTGGTTTGTACATATCTGTTTTTCTGACTGGACTACTATATCCTGGTCTTTGTTCCTTAATTCTATATATCACTGTGCCTTGAATTTGCTCCTTGCCTGGATTAAGAACAATTCTTGGCTACATGTTTGAACAAAAGGAAATTGTCTCTACAGTAAGCAATATCTGCACTTGATTTATTCTAGAGCATTTTATTGAAAGAGCATTATTTTTTGTTTTTTGCTTTAACTAAACAGTTGCATACTTGAAATAATGTGGGAAACAAGGCTGAGTGTTTGATTCCTCTAGCTTGTAACAGAAGTAATGTTGATTTTTCTCCAGCCTTCTCACTCTTTGGTTGTGTTTTCTAAAAGCCATTGTCTCTTACTTCTGCCCCTTATGGTAATCTGACTACCAAAGTTCCTCTCTCTCTTCTCTTCCGTTGGTATAGTCAGCTGTATAAGATATTTAGGTACTTGCCTCCTATTTTTTCAGCAAATCAGGATTGCTTTTAAAATAATCTGCTTTACTATAATTTCTCTCTGGAAACTCCTCCCAGGTTTATCTCATAGGTTCATAGGTTCATAGGTTTATACTAGGCTATCTGCCCTAAGGCATTTATAAGCCTAGCCCAAATTTTTGTGGCTTACCCACCCCCCTATATGAAAAAATACTGTGCCCATTAGTTTGTTGTGCCTCTGTCCAGCAGTGACACAGATATGATTCCGATCTCCCATCCACAGGTCTAGATTTCTCTTGAACAGAGTCAGCGAGGTGCTCTGCCTCACATGGACCGGATTTTATTCCACAGCATAGTCTCTGGTGATAAATCTATCCCTATTTATATCCATGCTAAGGTTTAAGTCGCTTGCTCTAGTGGTTTTTGGTTTTTGAGGTGGAGCATGTCCATTAATTCCGGGTTGGACATGGCCTTGTATGTCAGGCACATGTCACCTCTGAGCAGGCGGTATGCGACTGAATAGAGCTGGAGTTTCTTCAATCTGGCAGCATATGACAGATTTTGAGTCCTTTTCCTTTTTTGAGAAGGAACTTCTCAAATTGCTGCAGATGTCGGGTGAGATACATCCCGAATGGGGCATTGTACTCGATCATTGGTCTGATAAGTGAAGAGTACAGGAACAATGACCTCACTAGATCTGCATGTCAATCCCTTCATGATCAGCTCCGCAATGTAGTTCGTCTTTCTAACCACTTTAGCAATGTGAGTGTCAAGGCCACTGTCAACCTGGGTCCCCCAGGTCCTGATAACCCTTCTGTGCTTAGTGGATTGCCACCTATATGGTTGACTATACATTTTTGGCGTTTAACTTCAGGCCATGGCTCTGGCACCAGCTAGAGTCCCTTCTGAAGGATATGCGAGTCCGATGCACTTTCCACTATGGAAACTTTGTCAATAAAGTCCTCCCATGTTGGCCTGTACTTCTGAAGTAGATGCGGACCGAGCCCTGTGGGAAACCACTTGTGACCAGCAACTCTAACCCTGTGGGTTCTGTCCTTAAGCCAGTTGCAACCCATCTTGTGACATATGGGTTTACATTTAAGCTGGTAAGTTTTGGGGTATTGTATCGAAAGCCTTTGCAAGGTCAAGGTAGGCTGTATGGACTGCCTTTCCTCATCAATGGCCTTGGTGACTGTTTCAAGAAGTCGACCAAGTTCAAAAGGCATGATCTTCCCTTGACAAAGCCAAACTGGGTGGTCCAATGTCTGCAAGTCCCTATATCTTTGTTTATGAGCTCCATTATGATCCTCTCCATAGCTTTGCAGACTAGACTTGTTAAGCTTATGGGGCGGTATTACCAGGGTCGTGGGGCGCGCTGCCTTTGTGGAGTGGGACCACAGTTGAGGCTGAGATTAAACAGCTGCCTTATGTGCGGGTTTAATTCCTCATTTAGTTGATGCTTTTAGCTTTAGAGAGCAGCTTTCACCTGCGCATTTGAGATGTCGGGGAGGCTACACTCGGCTGGGATAGTTATCTCTCCTTTAGGGGAGAGGGGTGAAGTTTGCAATGAACCTGTCTGCCAGTATGTTGGCAATGTCTGTGGGTTCAGTGACTTTTTATCAGACTAATTCTGAGCATATCTGGGAGTTTCCACCAAGGTTCCTAACATAGCTGAAAAAGGCCTTATGATTGTCCTTTGAATCCATGGCAATTTTTCTCTCAAAATTGGCCTTAGTTGATTTTATGAGTGCTCGTATTTTTTTACTAATAATGATCAGGGGTGACTTCCCTTTTATGGATTTTGTTCTATCATGTAATATCTGTTTATATACTGTTGGGATCTAATTGATCAAACTGGAAGGTTCCGCTCCTTAAACTTTTGAAGTTCAATTTACCTTTCTTCTTATCTTCCTATCTAGTGCACAGTGCACTACGAAGAAGGTTTACCCTTTTCCATATTTCTTTTAAAATCTGCTCATCTTAGTCTGGTATTATATAGTCCCTTCCTACAAATTCACTTTTCCTGCACTGTAGCAATCTTTCTTAAGGAAATCTCTGCTGATTAATGCGTTTATTCTGCAGTTTCTGTTATTTATGTGATTTTTACATTAAGAAAGGTTCGGTCTGCACTATAATGACAATAGAGAGTAGCCTGGTCTGTTCCAAGTTTAGGAATCACAGAGGAAAGCTTCAAGTGTGTTTCTTTTTTTGTTGTTGGCCAGTGTGATGTTATGTCTGCTTAGTCGGTCTTTCTCAGTTCAAATGTTCAGAGATTACTTGCATGCCACTGACTACTAAGTGTTTTGCTTCAGTCTATTGCAATCCTAGCACAGATAAGTACTGTAGATTGATATTTTGCACCTTTCTTAGATATGTATATTCTGATACTTTTTTGCTGAATTGGTTATTGTATTTCTGCACGTTATCTTTGTAAATTGCCTCTGTGTTTCACTGTTCTTAGCTGCTGGTATTTTGCACTGTAGCCATCTTCTTTAAGGAAGTGTTTACTGTTTAATATATTTGTTCTGCAGTTTCTGCATTTTGGGCTCACTCTTATGTGATTTTACATTATAAAAGGTTAGGTATGCACTCATGTGGCAGTAGAGGTTATCCTGGTCTGTTATAAGCTTGGGAATCGTAGTGAAAAGTTTCAAGTGTGTTTTTGTAATTGGCCATAGGGCAATTTTTTCTTGTTAGTTATTTTCTGTGCCTGTATAAAATTGTTGTGTTTGGGCGACCCAGCTCATCAGACAACAGCAGTAAGCAGTGCCCTGTATAAGTGAGGGTATTGCGAATCTCAACTTAACTATAAATTTTACCTCTTAAGAGTTCCTGATTACTTATTTGCTGGATCAACAAAAGGTTTGCATGAAGAGGGGCATTGCTGCATGAGATTAGATTGAGATTGTACTTCTTACTCAATTTGCACCCAAGCAAATATGTTTTCATTCATTGTGGTTATTCAAAGAGGAGCATAGAATTCTTTGTTATCACTCCTCTTGTACTTCACAATATAAATACGTGAACTCATGGATCTTCTGTTTCATATTGTCTCTGTAGACAACTTTGTAGAAATGGGCATCCTGCAACAATGTAGAAATGGTCTCATGTTTTCTGACAACTACCAAATTCTCAAACAATCTGGTACTATATGTGAGAGATACACTTATATGCTTTCTCTGGATGCAAAGCTGTCACACACAGCCACCAAACAGTTGTCAGAAATACACAGCACTACACAATACCTGCCACATACAGTACAGGACAAACTTATAGAGCATTCCAGATGCTTGTTTGTCTTTTCGGTTTTTTCCCAGTTAAGGGTCGCCACAGCAGAAGTCCGGTCCGCTAATGATTGGCAGTCGATTTTTATGGTGCTGAGTTGCCAGCCCAACACCCAACCTTCAGGGAAGGCGCGCCCATTCACGCATGTCTTTTGGAGGCCACTCGACTGCGGGGAGGACATGCAGACTCCACACAAGTAAGCTACCCAAACCTCAAAGGCTTCTGAGACCCTGTGGTTGCACTAAGCACCCATAGCATCCACCAGAATAGACTGCCAAGGCAATACCCACAACAACACATTTAGTCTCAGCTTCTAATCCCATTAGGCAGACAGCCACACAATCTATCATTCTTATCGTAGGAAACTCTTTGTGAGGCAAACAGATGTCCCACTGTCCAGGCTGAGCAAGGAGATCCTTATGGTTAGTTGTCTGTCATGGTCCAAGATCTGCTAGATCTTACAGTCATATGGTTAATCCAGAAGTACCAGTATGACTCAGTCATAGTCCATGTGGGAGTAAATATCTGGTTATGTACCTCCCTGTACTGCATGAAGAGAGGCATGATAGAGCTCTCAGACTGTGTCCCAGGCCAGAATGAGTCTAGCACTGAGCAGGATTCTACCTTCTCCAAGTTTGGTGTCACAATATGAACAAGAGATAATTGACTTTAATGATTGGCTTAGTTTTTTGGTGTTATTTGAAGGGGTGTATGCTATTTGTTGGCCTGGGAGGATGTGGTTGACAGACCATGCTGCTTCACCAGGGGTGGGCTGTACCTGTCTCCTTTAGGCTTTCAAATATTGGCTAAAACATTGTTCATCCTATAATGCCTTTTTTAAGCCATGGAGAGCACCCTGGCAGTGCAAAGCTTTAATGCCTTCCACACATTTACACCAGCTACTTTACAGAAAGGGACAAAAGGTGGGTGTGCCTCAAATTACATCAAAAACAATCACATAAAAGGATGGTCAAGTAGCATGACACACTTGACCTTCACATACAAAGCAGGGTCTTGTTTCACATCCTTGTGAGCTTTAGACCGCCTATATAGCCCAGGAAACCCATACCACTTACTTGAATGAACTTAAGTCACTCTCCATACATCCCAACCCCATACACAGTATAAACCAGAAATCATACACAACCTCTAACTTGCAGGCCCAAAGATTCTTGGTCTTCGTCAAATCAAATGCCCTGGACCAGCTATTCTGTACCTTCAGTAGGTGTGCCGGCATCCTTGACCTAGTCCACACCAAGATGGGGGAATGTTGCACCCCCCACCAAGTGTAATGCCCTCACAGGTAGGTTGGACTATAAAACTGACTTCTTCAAATTATCAAGCACAGCTTGGATCAGTTGATGGGGAATTGTATACATATGTCCCTATTACAGAGAAGAAGCATGTAAATGCCAGACCATTCTTGTACAAATTATACACTTATACAATGAGTGTTACCATAATATATCCAACACATTTGGGAAACATGGCTAGGCTTGAAAATGCCCTTTATATTCCTTAACTTAGTAATTAACTATGAACCTAAGAACTCTTTTCTTGGAGTCTTTCATGGTTACATGTCTAGGGGTTACTATTATAAACTCAAAGAAACCATCTTACCCCCAACACAGAGGATCTTTTGTTTAGAGGAGGGATGGGATAAACTTCAGTATCAGTTATTCTTTCTCATAGAAAGGGCCCAAGAAGTCATAGTCTTGCTGTCCTGAGTAGGGACACTGAGATGGTTAGAAGTGCCAACATTTCTGCATTTTCTGAGTCTCATTGCTGCCACTGTCTCCATAGTCATAGTCACTTGCCTTAGGATGAGGTCACTTAAATGAACAGTGAGGTACCAATGGCTTTAGAGACATCCCTGCTTCCTGGCTCTTATGATAGTGTCAGTCTCCTGTCACCCACTCCAGAGCTGTGGCCTTTGCCCATCATTCAGAGTGTTGGTCAGTGCTCAGCAGTCTCAGTTTAGAGTTACCCTTTCTGCAGCTGAAGCCATTGCATTCTTTGACACTGATTGCTTTGCTGGCAGTTAGAAAGCCCACCTGGGACCCCTTTTTGTGTAGGTAAGGTAGAACCCCCAACAAAGGAGCTTTACATAAACCATCTAGAACAAAGGCTGTTGTTTCTCACTTTTTCATGCTCTGGAAAGGGATTTCAGAGTAGAATATTTTCTGCTGTGATCTCATAATGTAGCTCATGATGTGGTAGGTGAAGAAATAAGGCAGCGAGCAATCATACCACTCTGCAAAGAGTCAGCACATGTTTGGCAGTGTGGCATAAACTAGGGCACCTCTCTTACAGCTATTTATATTCAAAAGGAAGTCAACCTACTAGTAGGCTCTCTCAGTTGCAGTTACAGACGCTTTCCTGGAGCTCAGGAAGAAAGAGGTGTTTTTCACATTCTTTAGGGAGTGGAGTATTCCATAGTTTGACCTGTTTACCACATGGAAAATTTTAATTTGCCTCTAGTTCAGCTTTGCTTGGTTCAGCAAGTTGAATGAGAGCTGAATATTCGTATCTCCAATAACAGTGAAAATGTGTGTATGCCTTTCAACCCACACCTTTTAGCAAATTTCAAAGAAGTAAGGCCCAAATTCATCTTTGTTACCACATGGCAGGCAGGACAGATGTAGTTTAAGGATTTCAGGTTCCTGTTAGTACAAGAATCTGTCTCAATACAAGCTAAGGAAGTCTCCCTTGGAAGTGACACCAACTGACCATGGCTGCATGGCTGCTCTGTTTAAGCTTGAAATATGATTAAAGCTGCCAGAAATCATTTCTGTTGTGAGATGTACTGTACTGGGTGAAAGGATATCTTTTTTGTGTTGGTGAAGAACTGTTCTGTTCTGTCTCAGTTTTTTTAATTTGCAAGTAATTCTGACCTAGCTCTGACAGCTTTCTAAACTGGGTTTTAGTTATTTCATGATTTAAATACACCTTTCAGTCAAGTTGGTGCATCACAGTCTTTTTTGGAGGGTGGAGCAGTGTCCTTACACTGTATTATCAAGTGGTTCCTTAAAGGTATCTGCATCTTCACTCATCCTTGAAGAGCCTTCTTATTATCTGGACTTCATGATTGACAGGCTTGCTCTTCCTCCAGTAGAACCAGACAGTCCAGCATCTCTGAAACTTTTTTTCCTGTGGCTTTTCTGCACTGTGCCTGCCAAGCATCAGCCCTCCCGCTCCTATTGAACTTACACCCATTCATTCCCCTACAACTTGATGAGAAGCAGCCAGAGGGGCTGTTATTCGTGCTGTCATAGAGGTGTATGAGCCATTGTTTCCGTATAGGGATATGAGAAATGAGCATGTTTTTAATTAAGACCTTAGCACCATCCCTTGCTGGTTGACATGGGCACCCATGTCACTGTGATGGTCAAGTACTCATCCCTCTGTATGTGAGTGATACCACCCACATACTAAAGAGGGCTACCATCACCAGCTGATAAATCAAGCAGATTTCCCAAGTTAGCAGTTGTGTGTTTTGTAACCTGCAAGACTCTGCTTCCGTGTGGCAAAACAGCTAACTAGACCACAACCACCCCACCATCACCAACATTCGTCAAGTCGGCATAGGTTGCTCATTTCTACCCCCCCACTGCCCTGCTATTTCAATGCCTGAGCCACTGTATGAATGCCAGATATGATATCATCTGTTAACATTAGTCTATATACTTTCAGGTCTTTTTTTTCCAAAATAGAAAAAACAAAATGAAAGAATGTTAAACACCCTGGATTTGTTTGTTTATATTTCCTCCCATTCACCGTCCACCTTCTGCTATTGTTTGTTTTCTGTTCAACCTCCTAGCCTTAAACACCCAAGTTGTTCCTTACAAATGATTCCAAATGTATCAATTTGCTGTACAGTCCTTACAGCTCCTCAGAGTTCAGATCCTTGTGGCTAATCCATAAAAGACCAGTGAGTGAAGGCTTAGTGTAGGATGAGTGGACAGGGGGTAGTAGCAACCATTCTTTAATATCTGGTCACGATCTCTATTAAAAGTGATGTGCATTGTGTTTTTTATTTATTTGTGTAACAGGTCTGCACTAGTTTACTGCACTGTTTGTATTTATTTATTTGTTTGACTGAATTATTTACTTTTCTGTGTCTCCATTTATATGATTGCTGATCATTTTTGTTTTCTCCCACCTGCCCACCCCACTGCAGTTGTGCTCTTATAGTTGTTGCTTTTGCTGGTGCCTGCTGTTAATGTAAATTTGATAAGGGACACTCCTCCCAATCCCATCTCATTAGCTTATTCTACCTAATACAGAGATCATTTGGGAAGGTCAAACCCCTTAGTTCCTTAACCTTGAATTTTCTTCTGTTCCTCCTCTCCCCCTTTCCACTTTACTTAAAAAAAAAAAAAAAAAAAAAAAAACACTTTATTCAGCTTCTTTTACTGTATTTGTGTTTCCTCCTCCTGCTCCATTACTTCCTCTTGCTTTTTCTGCTACTTGCTGTGGCTTGTTCTCTAAAGTTTTCAGTTGCATCTTTTCTGTTGCACTTGTTACTGCTTGTTTATAGCCTGTTTAAATTGTAAGTGTTATTCTAAGCCACATAGTTTTGGTTTAAGCATTTGGGCTTTAGGCTAACCCCTTAGCTCTCCCTGGCCTTTTCTCTCAGATTCTGAAAAATATGGACGTCCAATTTCCTACAGTTTCTCCTGCCAGTCTGGTTGATATGGGCATCCTGAGACAGTGTAGCAACTGCCTTATGTACACAGACAACCACCTACTGCTACCACCTAGGAACACAATTTGCAAGAACGATGCATTTACATTAGGAACCTAGAGTCCAAGCTCTCTCCCACACAAGCCAGCATATCTGGCACTGAGAAGGCTGTCAACACTATCACTATACCTCAAACACCACCCACACCTATACAACACACACCCACATATGTGGAAGTCCTCAACAAAAACATACCCAAACAAAGGAGACCTCCAAGACAAAAACCTCCGAGGCATATACACATGCGATCTCCACAGCCCTCTACACCACATACCATGCATAGTTCACACACCTGTCTCTCACAACAACTAAGGCTTAACCATAAACCCAACATATTAGTCATAGGTGACTCCATTGTGAGACACACAGATGTGCCTGTCACCAGGCTAGGTAAGGAGAAAGTCATGGTTAGTTGTCTGTCAGGGGCCAGAACCTGCCGTATCACACGTACACTCAAGTCTACTCAACAACAGGTACTGTTATGACTCTGTCATAGTCCATGTTGGTGTGAATGACTTGAGATGTACCTCCCTGGACTATATGGACAGAGACATGATTGAACTCGCTGAATATCTGTCCCAGGCAGGTATGTCCATAGCCTTAAGCAGCATTCTACCATCACCCAGAATGATGCTACAAACAGAAAATGATTGACTTTAACAATTGACTTAGTTTCTGGTGTCATTCCAGGGGGCTCCAGTATTTGACAGCCTGGGAACATATGATCGACAGACCACGATGCTTTGCCAGAGATGGCCTGCATCTGTATCACTTGGGCTTCAGGATTCTGGCAAAGGCTCTTGCCTCCCCAATAGTGCCTTTTTTAGGAAAAGTGATGAGGGTAAAACTACCAACATAAAAATTTCAACAAAACACAAATTAAAGGTCATGCTGCTAAACGCTAGGAGTCTAAACATGAAACTGCACTCATTGCAAGCATTCCTAACCCTGGAAAATGCTGACATCTATGTGGTCACAGAAACCTGGTTCAAAGCTGCGGAGAGCACCTCAGCCTTATCTGGTTACTCATCCTATCATACATTCAGACCCCAAACTATGGGTAGCAAAGCCAAAGGAGGTGGAGTTTCCATATATATTAAAGACATACACACCTCCAGGCTGGTCAGACAGTATGACACTTAGGAGACACTCCAGGTGCAGTTAACTATCGACAAGACCACTATACAAATCATAGCTTGCTACTGGCCCCCAAATCTGACCCAAGGTGCCCAAACTGCCTATCTAGACCTCTTTGAATCTATCAATATTCAACCCTTTACCCTGATCCTGGGTGACTTTAACTATCCAAGCATAGACTGGAAGAACTACTCTTGCCAGAACACAAATGCCCAGAGGTTCCTCGATTTTGTCAATGCAAATGCTTTGGAACAGCTAGTTGATACCCCCACAAGAGGTGATAATATCTTGGACTTGGAATTAACCAACATGAGTAACCACTGTAGCATTCCTGCAGTATCGTCCTTCCTTGTAAGATCCGACCATAAAGTGGTCACGTTTAAAGTCACCATCTCCCCTGACCCCCCTCTAGCTAGGGTCAATAAAAAAAAACTTCTCCAAAGCTGATTACAGTCTCCTGAGGGATGGTATAAACAGCTTCACAGCCCCCTCCCCCTCTCTAGTAACTGGCACCAGTATCCAAAAACTATACCAAATTACTATACGAACAATTATATAGATGCATGAATTAGGAATACCTGACAGAACTAAATCATCCTCCACAAGGAAGAGTAAACCTGCCTGGTGGGCATCTGCGATAAATAAACTCTATAACAAAAGAAAACAATTGCTGTCCAGAACCAAGAAGGAGCAGGTGCCCAATTGGAAGCAATCTCTCCTTAGCTTAAACAAGCAAATAAGAGCACTAGTGAAATCCTCCAAAGCAAACTTTGAGTCCAAATTGGCCACATTTACTAGAGACAGTCATAAGGCCGTCTTCACATATGTCCATAATCTCAAAGGTAGCACCCAGATCTGTTCAGAACTGATGGTCAAGGACACTACATATACAAATGCCGTAGATATAGCAAACTTGCTGGCTGACAGATTCAGTGAAAATTTCACCCTTCCGTCCCCCTCCCTCAGTAAATCAGGACATTCCCAGTACCTGCCCCCTTCCCCTTATATCTAGGGATCAGGTCATCACTGCTCTCTCAAAGGCAAAAAATACTGCTTCCTTGGGACCTGATAACATCCCAGGCTGCATCATACATGTACTCAGGCAGGAACTTGCAGCACCATTATGCACCCTATTCACCCAAAGCCTGAGTACCAGTTTTGTCCCAGCTGAGTGGAGGAAAGCCACTGTCATCCCTTTACACAAAGGTGGAGCGTCCACTGATCTGGGAAATTATAGATCCATCAGCCTAACTAGCCTGATCTGCAGGGCCATGGAACAGATTATCATGGACCTCATTAACAAGGACATTGGCAACCTCTAAACACTTGATCCCACACAGTTTGGCTATGTCAAGGGGAGGTCATGTCTTTTAAATTTGGTCGACTTTTTGAGACAGTCACCAAAGCCATGGATGAGGGGAGGATGGTGCACACCACCTACCTTGACCTGGCCAAAGCCTTTGACAGTGGTCTTGACACTATTCCTCACTCGGGCATAATAGATAAACTCCCTCAACTAGGGATTAAACCATATGTTACCAGATGGGTAGCCAACTGGCTCACTGATAGAACCCAACTAGTCAAAACAGTGGAAGCCACCTTAAGCAGTAGACCCGTATCGAGTGGCGTACCCCAGGGTTCAGTCTTGGGGACTCTGTTATTTGGAATATACTTTTCTGAGGTACAGGCCAAAACCAGTGGGCTTTGGCTGACCAAGTTTGCAGATGACTGCAAGTTGGGAGCGGTCATCAGTTCCCCTAATGACTTGGACAGCCTTCAAGAGGGTCTCACCCAAACACAAATGACTGGTGCCAGAAACATGGCACAAGTTGAATACAAAAAAATGCATCATCATCCCCTTTGGGGAGAGAGATGTCCCCACAAATTATCACATTAATAACAATGTTCTAAGCACCCAGTCAGTCGTGAGGGATTTGCACACCCAAATTGATAGCAACCTGACTTTTGACCACCATGTTGCTTCCATTGTATGGAAAGCTTTCTACATGGCCCACCTCATAAGTAAGGGTATCTCATCCAGGGACAAGGAGGTCATAACATCCCTGTATTCTTGTTTTATAAGGCCCATTATTGAGTACAATGCCCCATTCGGCATGTACCTCACAAAGCACATGCAGCAGCTGGAGAGACCACAGAGGTTCCTCACCAGGAAAATCCAGGGCCTCAAAAATCTGCCATACACAGATAGACTAAAAGCCCTATGCCTCTACTCTGCTTCATACAGACTCCTCAGAGGTGACCTCTGTCTGACATACAAGGCGATCTCGGACCCCACCTTGATAGGAATGCTGCATATCCAAAAGTCAAGCTCCACTCGAGTAACCCTCACATGCAGCCTCAACCTGGTCTGTGACATCTGAAGGACTTTGTGGCAGGACAGATTTGTGTCCCAGAGACTCCCTGCCCCATCTGTGGAATGGACTCCTTCTCCACGTCAAACAGAGTACCTTTTTACCCCTTTTTAAGCACATTCTGGACTTCTGGATGGGAAATAGAAAATACGTCCCTGGGTTTCCACCCGTGTCCCTGTTGGACAGGGGCATTGAGTGCTGATTTGTCTATGCATGGGCTAAACTCTTGGCTAGCCTTGTAAGGGCTTCAGGGCCAATAGCCTAGTAACTTCCTATAATCCTATGCACTGATGTCTGGTGTGCATGGTGCACACTTCTGTACACATTGTACTGGATCTCTCTCAGTCCTCTCTTTTAAGCTGTTTAAAGGAGGCCTTGTGACTCCACGAGAGATCATGTGAGCAACAAGGACTCCCCCTCTCAGGATAGGAAAGCTGTTGAAGAACTGCTTCACTGTATACCACATAGCAAGCCCTTCCTGTGGCCTGTGCTCATTCCTGAACCTGGATCTTTATTAGCACAAGTGGATGCATTGCCTTTATGCCAGTGGGCCCACCCTACTAGATATTTAAAGAAAGGTTAGATATATGTAAAGGTATCAGAATAATTGATAATCCCGCTTGTCACAATGGTTGTTACACAGAACAAAATCTGGCTCTGTCAAGATGCATTTTATTAATGATGCCACTGCTCCATAAAAAAAGTTTCATTTTAGGATATAGGTAAAGGTGTAACCTGGCAATGTTTCCATAGATATTCCAAATACTACATGCTGGATGTCCAGTTTAAAAATAGGTCTGTGTATACAATTCTGTCTTATATGGATATAGTCCTTTAATGATGATGATGATCATCATCATTATCATCATCTACTCCCTTTTTTCCATTTTCTACATGGGGTCTGGGTGTTAACTGTCACTATGTTTCTCTTTTCAGTGCCGCTCTCCTGCCTTGTTTGACACTCATGCCTGACTGTCACAGGTCTCCTCTCGCACAATCCATCCACCTCTTTGCTGGATGCCTTTGTTTCCTCTGTCCTTCTTCCTGTCTCTCACAAATCTTATTCACTGGAATATCTTCGGTTTTTCTGCACGTGTCCAAACCACCAAAATCTACTCTCTGATCTTTTCTGCATTTGGAGCAACTTTGGCTTTTGCTTTAATGTTCTCATTTCTTCATCTGTCCCACAGTATGCATCCTGTCACCCATCTCAGGCATTTCATCTCCATCACTTCTAGCTACTTCAGCTGATCTGCATTTACTGCCCAGATTTCTGTACTGCACAGTAGTACTGGTTGCACCATTGTTTTATACACATTAGTTTTTAGCTTTGGCATTCTTCTGTCATACTACATCTGACATTCTGTGCCAGTTGGCTGTAGCTCCTCTGATCTTAGATTTGACCTCCTCATTCAGACTTCCTTTCTCCTCAAGAACCCCTCCCAAAAACTTGAAAATGTTAACCTATTCCACTGTTTTTCCTTCTATCTCAATTCTAAACTATTTCTAATTCCCCCATTTGCTTCCATTACAACAGTCTTATCTGTACTGTTTCATTCCATGTGCTTTCAGTTTTGCATTCCATTCCCTTCCATTATCCTTTGCTGAAGTTCTTGCTCAGTCTGCCTGTAATTCCACATCATTTGCATACAGCAATTTTTTAAACAAGAAGTATCTTTATTAAATTATAGGTTCGTAGGTAGGTACTAGGCTATTGGCCCTATGGCCTATATAAGCCTAGCCAAAAAGGTACCCTGGCTTTCACCAGCCAAGAAAATTATTTTCCTGTGCCCCTGTTGAGCAGAGCCACAGAGGTGATCCCAAGGGTGAATTTCCTATTTCCCATCCAATCATCAAAAGATTTTTCTTGGAGTGCTATTGAGGAGCTTTGTTTGTTATAGATAGGTAGTTTGTTCCAGAGTATGGGACGTCTATGGGATAGGAATCTATCCCTCCAGCATGTTCTGTTTATTGTGGTGACAAGGTTTAGGTCCCTAGACCGTGTAGCTCGGAGGGAATGGGATTTCTTTAAGTGGAGCATGTCCAACAACTCTGGGTTTGACATAGCTTTGTATGTTAGGCAGAGATCGCCTCTGAGTAGGCGATATGCGACAGAGTAAAACTGGAGTTCTTTGAGATGGTCTGGATAGGGCATCTGTTTGAGGCCGGTCATCCTCTTTGTGAGGTATTTTTGTGGCCTTTTCAGTTGTTGTAGATCAAGTAATACATAGGCAATCATGCATTTATATAAATTAAAACAAACCATATTGACATTTTTTGCTGAAAACATTATGTATATCACTTATAATCTATCCAGTCATCATCAGTCAAACATTACACTGCTCATTCAAGTCCTGCCTTCTTTTAAACCTTGTTCCTTCTCTGCATGTATTGATCCCACATTTCCCATTTTTTTTCTATGTAATTTGCTCTTAGCCTTTTCTAAAGATCCCAGTTCCAGTTGTTTTATCTCTGTTACTATATTCACCCCTTCTAGTAAAGTTGGCTTGGAGTTTGATTTCCATTTTCTAGTGATTACTGTTTTGACAGCTTCCATAATTAGACTCAGCAAGGCCCTACTACTAAGCAATTCCATTTCTGTGTCATAGCTCAAAAAATTATTTCTGTAGTTACAACAATTTGCTCTCCCAGTATCTTTGGCATAGCAGTCTGCAAGGAAATTTTCAAGTTTGTCAACTCATTACACTTCCAGAAGATATGTTCCCAATTACATCTTTCTTCCCCATCACACCTTCATTTGCTTTTTACCTGAAGAAAAATTCTTTGGAGTCTACTTGAGGTATAAAACTATCTATGTAAACACTTCCAAAGATCCTAAATATTCTAGACTTTGCTGAATCATACAGCAAATTTGTTGATCTGTCCCATGATTTGTTTGCTTATGCAGTCCATCACCAGTATGAGCAGCAGTGGGCTCAGAGCTGAACCCTAAAGTGCACCCACTCTCACTGGGGATCCCTATATGAAACTGAACACTGTTTGTACTTGAGACATTGGGTCTTTATACATGGCTTGCACTAATTCTACCAGTGTTTCTGGGACTTCAAACCATTGCAGGACTGCCTAAATCAGCTTCCTTGGGAATGTGCTTTCTCCAAGTCTAGGAATGCCCAGTTGGACTCCTTCCTTATTTCTAGCTTCTTCTTACCTGTATATCTCACTGCAAACATTGTGTCAGTTGTGCTCCATCCTTAAATAAATTCAGATTGTTTATGTCTCATCTTAATTTCTACTACTTTGCATATTCATATATCAGTCATCCACTCCAGAACTTTCATGCAGTGTGACAGGAGTTTAATATCTCTGTACTGCCCACAGTTATGAATGCCCCTTTTGTTGTTGAACACTGGCACTAGTATGCTTATTTTCCAGTCATTTGACATTTCTCCACATTGATTTGAGTAGCATCAGGAGCCATTTCTCACCTGTCTCACCCCACTGCTGTGACCTCATCTGAGCTTGCTGCTTTCCCTAACCTCATTTTCCTTAGTGCTGTTTTTACTTCTTCTGCGGTGGGCTGCTTTTCTCTCATTGTATGCTGTGTCTGGGGCAATACAGCTTCTGTGGGATTTTCTTTATTCAGAAGCTGCTGGAAGTACTCCTTCCATCTACCTTTGATGTCCTGTGGATTGGTGAGCAGGTTGTTGCTGGCATCCATTATGATGAGTGGCTGACCCCTCTGTCTTTGTCTTACAGCCAGATGTAGTTTTTTTGTGTCATCTACTGAGTCATTTTCCAGAAGCTGGTGGAGTGCCTCTGATCCTTTGTGCTTTGCTATTGCAACTCCTTTCTTAGCGTCTTTGTTATCCAACCAGTATTCCTTCATAGCCTTGTCCTTCTTTTTTTATTTCCCACTTTTTCTTGCACTCCTTCTTTCTTTTGATGACTTCTTGGACTTCTGCTTTCCCCACCAACTTTCCTTATGTACCTTTTTTCCATACCTAGCTCAGCCACATATCTGTTCTGTAGTCTTTTTGCATGTTGTTTTGAGGTGCTCCCATTCTTCTTCAGCTCCACCTATTTCCTCTTCTTCTTGAGATGTTGGAGCCCTAACTGTTGTGCTTTCTCTGCAGCCAATATCCATGTCTCCAGCCTGGTCTCTGTTTACCTTAGAGCCTTCTCTGACCACTGCTTGCAGCTGATTGTGGCAACCATTTTTTTATGCTGTGGGCAAATTGTTTACTGGGGATGACTTTACAATAACAGATTCTACCCCACTGCCCTTTCCTTACTAGGAGGAATTTTACCCTAGTTGCATGTTGACCACTCTTGTATGTGATCTTGTGACTATCTGTCTTTCTGAACCATGTGTTGGTTACTGTCAAGCCATTTGCCATTCAGAAGTCTAGAATGGCCTCTCCTTTATTCCTATTACTACACCCAGTGAACCTAGGCAATCCTCACATCCTGTTGTCCCAGTATGTGCATTCAAGTCACCCATTTTCGACAACAGTTCATGTTGCCCTGGTTCATAGGTAAGTACTGACTAGCAGCCCTTGTGGGTCATTTTAAGCTTATCCATTTCCCATCAAAGGTGAGAATCAGACCCTGAACCTTGCATCTGTCAGGTAAACACCATAACAATTATGCCACCCCCCACTGGCTTAGAAGCCACAATTCCTTTTTGCAAGAATCAAACCCATCCCATCAGTGTTACCACTGACCTGTGTATTAACTGTGTATGCCACAGAAATAGGCCAGGATCCTGTAAGGCCTGCAACTGCTGTCTGATTGCACTCTTTTCCTCACCATGCTATCAGGCATAGGCTGAGATTGTGAATACTGCCGTGCCATTTTGCTGGAGTCTGATTGCCATGAGTCTGTCACAAATTCTGATGACATCAATCACTGACTTATGAAGCTTTTCCCTCACCACAATTCCCACACCATTTCTAGCGTGTCTTCCTCCTGGATCCCAAGCCAAGTGACTTTGCTGCACTGCCTTTACATCTTGTTTCCTGGAACCATTTCAAACCAAAGGGTAAAATGGACACCCAAACAAACCATTCAGTAAAAACTACAAGAAAAACCCAGCCAAGCTAGAGTTTTCACTGTGTGATACCTTAAACCTCCTGTAATGAAGACCCATGGGATATATGCATATGACCCCTTAAGGACATTGTGTTTTAGCTACATGGCTTCAGAATGCCAGTGACTTTTTTTACTTTTTAAAAACAAAACAATAAAACACCTTCTTGCCCGCCTTGGCAGTAATCCTTTGCAATAATGCACCACAATGTAGATCCAATTGTTTATTGTAGACACACAATTCAGTTAAGCACTTTCATCCAGCAACCTGGACTTCATCAGAACTGGTTTATCCAGAACTGTATGCAGTTTAAATACCCTTGTACTCAACACACAACCAATCAAAAATTTCCTCCATTCCCCCATTTAAAAAAGAAACTTCGTAAAAGAATTTACGAGCAGTTATATGCAATTAAACAGAGGAATGCAAACAATGCATGGTGTAGACATATTGAAAATAATAGTGTGTGTAAGAATTTCCATTTTGGAATATTAGAGATAGTAGAAAGATCATTTGGGGGGGTGACTGGAGCAATAAATTAGAGCTGAACTTTGCTGGCAACTTAGATATAATGCCAACCAGCACCCAGGTATCAACGAGCACATCTCTATCTTACCCATTTTAAAACAGAGAGCACTTGAATTGTAATTTTATGTAGTTTTATGTTTAACATCTTTTTCTTCTTTCTGTTAGTGTTTAACACATACATAAGTGCTATTTTCAAAGGTATTGCAAATGTGAACTGTGGAATAAGATGATTTTATGTTTGTAATTGTCTTTTAGAATGTTTTATGCAATCAAAATGTGACTATATATTTTTTTAAATGGGGGAATGGAGGAAATTTTTGATTGGTTGTGCGTTGAGTACAAGGGTATTTAATCACCAAACAAAAATAAAAAAATGGTTCACAGATTGAATAAGTGTCACGTCCCAACAATAATTAATCAGCAAAGTTACTTTATTCAATAGATTTCATCAGAACAATTACCCGTATCAAATCAATCATTTAAATATATTCTGTCTTCCAATCAAATTCCAGAACATCATTAATTAATTAAACCAGATGATTATATGTTAAAAGTCTAGCATCTAAAATGTGTCTAACTCATAAATTACGCTAAAAACAAACATCATAAATATACTTTCTTAAACACCTAAATTGCTAAAAAATACCTATTGAAGGAATAAATAATACATATAGTACTTAAAATTTGTAAAGCTTAAGATGTCAGTTCTTATGTATGTCTGGTGGGAGAGTATTATAACTGTAACTAGATGTATATTAAAAAATTGAATCTATTAAATTATACATAGTATGTAACATGTAATGTAAATAATTAATTCTGTAAACATTCCGAACACATTATATTAAAACAATACATATCGATATGAAGGTTCTGCTTAAAAAATTTTACCTGTAATAAGGGTTTATGGGGATACGTATATTTAATCCTGGGGGGGTTGGCTGCATTTAATAAAATTTGCCACTTAACTTCTTTCTCCCCCAGTTTGGCCTTGATGTTTCCCCATCTTAAGTTAGTCATAACTGAATCTAGAATGGCGAACCTAAAAGAATCACAACTACTACTAGATTCCAAATGCCTATATAAGGCATTGTTCTTATCCTTCTTTTTTATACAGTATAGATGATCATATATACAGTTCCTGAGCCTTCTATCGGTTTTTCCCACGTGGAAACTAGGACACTTGGTACACTTGCCTAAATATATAACGTGCTGGGTTTGACAATTCCCCTTCTTAAATCTTATTCTAGTTTTGTTAGGATTTCCCAAGGTAATAGTTTTTTCTTCCATAATAGTATAACATTGTTTACAATGTCCACATCTACTAGTACCATCCATCATAACATTATATTTATTACATTTATATGTTGTCCTTGTTTCTATCGTTCTTTTTAAGTTAGCTCCGGTCTTATATACAAAACAGGGTATATCTCCTAACTTGTTATGTACCCCTTCATCACTCCTTAAGATATTCCAGTTGTTATGAATAATGTTTTTTTACTTCCACCACAGTTGGATTGAATTCTAATATACAGGCTCGATTATATACCTTCATTTTATCAGGGTCTTTCTCCTTAATATTGTGATTATAAGTAATAATGTCACTACCCAATAGTGGCATGTATTTCTTCCCCCATTCTCTTTTAACATAATTTGAAATGTCCTGTATTAAGTTGTCTGAATATCCTCTCTTCCTAAACATTTTACCAATATTGTTGATTTCAGCTACCATTTCGGAATATACAGAGGTCATCTGTGCCGCTCTGATACATTGTCCTTTCAGAATGCTTCTCTTCTGGGAATTCGGATGATTACGAGTAAATTCCGGATATGAATTACAAAATGTGTCTTTGCGAAAGATTTTGGACTGGAAACTGTGACCATCACTATAAATATAGGTGTCCAAATAGTTAATATGTTTCATGTTGTAATTATGAGTGAATTCAAAATAAGCACTGGTACTATTTAGATAGTCTACAAACTGGATGATAAGTTCCATTGGACCATTCCACAAAATGAATATGTCGTCCAAAAACTGGACATAACAATCTATGGAATTGGACCATTGGGTATCAGTGATATATTCTTCCTCCCAGTCAAGTAATACTAAATTGGGTAGATGGAGGCACAAGCTGCCCCATAGCAACGCCATGTGTTTGTTTGTAGTACTCTCCTTCAAAATAGATGTAATTATTGTCCAGTACAATATTCATAAATTCCTGTATTAAATCAATTCTGTCCCAGTCCAATTGTGTATGTTTTTGAATACTGTTAGTAAATCTCCTGATACCATCATCCTTAGGTATACAAGAGAATAAGTCAATGACATCTATGGTTAAGAATACTGAATTGTCCTTCCATAAATCAGTTTTAATTCTACTTAGAAAATCCCAGGTGTCTTTAACTATATGTGTAACTCCTTGGTATATGGATTTCAACCATCTATCAATAGCCTTTCCAAATGGGAAGGTCTTACTTTTATTCCCTGAAATTATGGGACGAAAAGGGAGATTATCCACATTTTTGTGTATTTTGGGTATTCCTACAATTGTGGCTAACACTGGATTTTCCACTTTCAAAAACTTGTAAGTGTGTGTATCTTTATGGTTATCAAATAAAAATTCTTCCAGGTATAAATCTATCCTTTTATGGGCTATATTAATTTGGTTGATAGAAGAAATTTCATATTTCTCTGTATTATTTGAAATATCGTATATCTTCTGTATATATTCATTCATGTCATATAATACTATTCCCCCTCCCTTGTCAGGGGTCTTTATACGAATGTTGTGAGTATCACAAATGTCCAATAATGCTTTTTGTTCCTCAACACTCCAGTTGTCTCTGTGCCTATAGTGTTTGGTTTTATTCTGTAATTCATACAATTCATTTATCACAACCTTTTCAAAGGCAACTAAAGTATTGTGCATAGGTGGTGTGAAATCACTTTTCTTTCTCAGTTCATTGTTATACACTCTATCATTCTGATTCTGAAAGAACATTCCCAAATTAAATTTTCTTAAATACAATTTAAATTCAACTGTATTGTCCACGATGTCAAACCTTCTCGTAGCAACATATTTCATACCTCTAGCATACAATTTGAAATGTTCTACTTGAATATGATAGTGTGTGTAATTATAAATATTGAAGTCTCCCATACTATGTATCACTCCCTGTGTCCGAATGGTTTCTTGTTTCCTAGATGTATCTGTTGATATATTATCAACCTTATTGTCTACAGGGTGAGATTCTCCCAATCCCAATGTCTCTGTATCCAAGTTTCTCCCCTGTAGTCCCAGCTCCACTCCTGCTGTTTTCCTAAAAAATTCCTTCCATTACCTTGATTCTGATAGTACTGCCAGTTACCCCCATTGTTCTCTCCCCTCACCTTCTGCCTATTCTGGTAACTGTTTACTTCTCTGAGTTTGTCTTTTCCTTTACCCCATTTGTATGCTGTTATCACTTTCATATTGTTTCAAATTTCTAAAAATTTCTTACATTTCCTGTCAAACATTTTTTTACTATTAATTTCGGCATAATGAAATTGTTTCTTATGCAATGTCTCCCACTGTGTATAAATTAAATCATTCACAATAGATTCATTTAACTCTTCCACTTCCTTAAGCAACCTACTCAGTTTACTATCATTACATGTTATAATAAATTCCATAAATTGCATTCCAGACTTGTCAAACATCTTGTTACATTCTTTAATATTGATGTTGTTCATTTCTATACCCATGGGTTGTTTGAAGAAACGCAAACCCATAGGTATTATATTGCTATCCAAACATTTTCTTAAATAAAGATTGTCCATTTGTAATGCTTTTATATTGTTGAGCTTTTTACCAAAACTATACATAAGTTCCTTCAATGTTCCATGCTCCAAATTATTCTGATTAGAATTGTTACGGTTCAAAGAGTTTAAGTTTTGAAAGTCATACTGTATTTTTAAAAGGTTGTCTAAATTATAGTGCTGATAGTTACTGTTACCAGTAGATCTGAAGTAGGAGATTCATTTGTCTGCAACCTGTGGGTTATGGATCCGATATCGGATCCGAACCGGCATGGTTTACCAGCTATGGATCCAAGCTCTCAGCTCCTCCCCTCACCCATAATGCCCTGCTCTACCCTCATGACCCCAGATCTTGGTGACCAGATTGTGTTTTTCAAAGCTCTCCAGCTAAGTGAAATTTTTAGTCTTAAAGTGCTTAATTTTGAAAGTTTTGTGTGAAAGTTGTGTGGAAGTGTAGGTTTCCCTTTTATATTATTATACTTTTAGTCTCTTAAAATTTAATTTTACTTATCCCTCCCCTCGCTGGTAGCATAGTGTGTGTTTGGGCCTGTTGAGTGGTTTTGTTACTTTACTTTAACTAGTTTTAGTAACCTTGTTTTTTGCTTTTGGGATGTCTGAGCAGCCCAAAGCTGTATTTTCAAGTGTGGCCATAAGCTTTCCCCAGCTGATGGCCACACTGTGTGTTAGATGCCTGGGGTTGAACACCTCACATCTGGATGTTCCATTTGTGTAGGGTTCAACCCCAGGGCATTGAAGGAGCGGAGGTCCAAGCTTGTCTTGGCGGGTCTTTTGCCGCCTGACTCGCCGGCTCTCTCCCTCCTCGGGGTAACTCCCGGGGTTGTCCCTCCGCTCCCTCCTCCTCCTGGGACTCAACCTCCTGTAGTGGCTCGGAGGAGAGGGAAGCTAGAAGAAGGACCGGAGGGAGAAGCACCATAAGCGGGCCGAGACCTCTGTTTCGGCCCCGCCAGCCAAGCTGGCTTCTCCTCCGCCTCCTTGTCCCCCTCCTCGGCCCGGTCTCCAGTGTGTTTTCACCGACCTGAGGAGGAGGAGGAGACCGATCTCCGCCAGGCTATCGAGGAGGCACTCAAGGCCTACCTCGGTAGCCTCGCCGAGATCTATAGCCTGTCAGACGCTGATCTGGACCGGATGATGAGAAGGTTCATCCAGGCCCAGATGCAGATGGGAGTGCTTGCCTCCCTCTGGGGAGCTCTTTCAAGCCTTCTCCGACCCGCTACCGGGTTCGGAGCAGTTGGAGCCGAGCAGCCGAGCTGGGGTGGGTCGGCGCCGATAGTACTTGGTACTGGATCTGACCTTGCCCTCGAGTGCATCGGATCCGACCTCTGGAGCCTGGATCCGAGCCGATCCGGGGATCAGTGCTCCTCGGCGCTGTCTGTGTCGGAGCGCACTGTCCCTTTGGATCTGAGCTCTGGGCCCGATCCACTGATCCGAGGGGAGCCGATTGTCGGATCCTTTGGTCGCAGGCCGCCGACGGGGTTTTGATGTAGTGGAGAGGGCCCTGTTGAGGGTCTCCGGACCCCGGCACTTGCTTCGCCTCCGCCCCGCCCCTCTGCACTGGGTCAGGCTTCCACCATCCGCCCTTGGGACAGCCCGCCCAAGCTGTTCCCTGGAACAGGTTACTGTTCATGAGGAGTCCTCTGTCAGCCCCCAGAGGATGTTAAGGAGGCACATTGACTCCCGAGTCTCTCACGGAAGACACGGATTTGGAGGAAGGGAAGGGTCACGAGGATGTCTCATTTGGAGACATCATGGAAATGCTCCGCGGTGGTCTGCCCCAAGTCTTCCTCGGACGAGTCCGTGTTCTTGGAGGCATTTGAAGCGGGCCCATCTACCTCTTGGGTGTCCCCTCCTGCCGACCCCTGGTGGACCTCATTACCACCAGGGCGTGGAAGGAACCGGACACCGTGGAGCCAATCCCTAAAAGGCCCGAGATTCTCAGTCCCCGCTGACCGTGCCTATTGGAGTAAGGCCTCCGGTAGATGCCATGTTGACGGGCGGCGCCACCAAGAGGGAACTTGCTCAGGAGAGTCCCTCAGTCCATCCCCCGAGCAAGGAGTCTCGGATGATGGACCACTTGGGAAGCGGATGTTTAGTTCAGCGACCTTCTCGGTAAGGGCGCTGAACTATCTGGCACATGTGATTAGGATGCAGCGCGATCTTATTAAAGAATACGCTGCATCCCCAGAGTCCATGTCGGAGGAGGACAAAGTGCTGCACTCCACCCGCATGGCCACTCTCAGGTCCGCTACTAACCTCTATGCTACTCTCCCATGCTACGGAAGGCGCCGCTAGAGCCGCAGGGGCAGGTCTAGTTACTAGACGCCAGGCCTGGCTCCGCCATTGCGTTTCTCAGAGCCCTTCAAAGCGCCATTTGCTAACGCCCCTTCGATGGTTCTGCCCTCTTTGGCAAAACTGTTCGCGACACTTTGACCCAGAGCGAGAAGGACAGGAAGACGCTGTCTGCCATCGGAATTCGCTTCTCTGCACCCCAGAGGCCCTATTCTAGGAACCAAAAGGGTCAGAAGAAGATGTGGTTCCGGAAGTCGCAGCAATCCCAGCCTGCTCCGGGCAACCAGTCCTTCCGTGGCAGAGGAGGACAGGGAGGACGCCGCCCTAGAGGCAGAGGGGCTCCCAGGAACTTCGGGTCCAGAGAACCCTTCTCTGAACGGCCACAGCAACCCTGAGGGTTGCCTGGCTGCTCCACTCTGGAGGCAGTCGAGCACCTAGCGGCATGGGAGTCCATAACATCAGACCGCTGGGTTCTCCAGATCATATCCAGAGGATACCGATCCCTTCGCCTCTTGCCAAAATTGAAGTCCCTCCCGACGCTCCACCCGGTCAGTGGGAGGCCGCTTTGGCAGAAATTGGCCATCTGCTAAAGAAAAGAGCGATCCAGCCCGTCCCCAGACCAGATCGGATCAGGGTTCTACTCCAGGTTCTTTTAGTGCCAAAAGACGGGGATCTAAGACCAATTTAGACCTTTCTCTTGAACCTGGCAGTTCCCAAGGAGAAGTTCAATGGTCACTCTGCAGTCTATTCTCCCCTTCTGGGAGAAAACCACTGGATGTGCTCCATAGACCTCAAGGATGCGTACTACCATATACTAATGGACAGGCGCCCAGGAGGTTTCTCCGCGCTGGGAGCCAGTCACTACCAGTTCGGGTCCTTCCCTTTGGTCTCACCACAGCCCCCAGGGTGTTCACCAAAGTATTAGCAGTGGTAGCGGCCCACCTGAGGCTTCAGGGGTACAGGTCTTTCCCTACCTGGACGACTGGCTCCCGCCCCAACAAGGCATCTACTACTATTGGCGTGACTCCTTTCTCCATCTTGCTCCCCGCCTGGGCATCACTATAAACACAAAAATCCAACCTAGCACCCACGCAGTTCATAGATTTTATAGGTGCCAGGTTAGACACAAGGAGTTTAAAAGCCTTCCTCACTGCGGACAGAGTTCAAAATCTGGAACTCCAGGTGCGGGCCATTCTCCACTCAAGCTCAGTTCCGGCGGAGTTGGTCCTGAGGGCTCTAGGGTCCATGGCGGCTGCTATAGCACTTCTTCCTCTCACCAGGTTCAATATGCGCATCCTCCAGTGGACACTCCTAGTACAGTGGTCGATCTTGCTCTTCCTATGCATCATCCCATTGCGATCAGCAAGGCTTGCAAGTGGTCCCTCCTGTGGTGGCTTCACTCCAGATCTCCACGGAGGCCGCCCATTTTGTGCTTCTCTCGCCACGGTGACCACGGACGCCTCCGCCTCGGGTGGGCATTTTGCAGGCCGGACCGTCCAAGGCACGTGGAACGATTCAGAGACCTTACTGCATATCAACGTTCTAGAGATGAGAGCAGTGCTCTTAGCGTTGCTAGCACTTCAGGCCTCTCTTCCCTTGGGAACAATTGCGATTCAATCGGACAACATGTCGGTTGTCTGGTATATCAACAAGCAGGAGGAACCAGGTCTTACCCTCTTTGTCGAGAAGCCATGAGAGTTTGGGAATGGGCAATCTCCACCAACCGCTTTCTCATAGCAACGCACATTCCGGATCGGTCCAACATCCTGGCGGACAAGCTCAGTCGCACCATTCTCACCCCTTACGAGTGGTCTCTCAATACTCAAGTAGCGGAACGCATATTCGCACTGTGGGGAACTCCTTCTTGCGATCTTTTGCCTCTCCCTCAAACACCAAGTGCGACAGTTTTTCGCTCTGATACCTCCTCCGGAGGTTCCCCAAGAGATGCTCTGGTGCATGCTTGGCCACCCGGTCTTCTTTATGCTTATCCCCTTGCCTCTGATGCTCCAAGTTCTTCAGAAAGCCTCTCGGTTGGGGTGCAGAATGATTCTCATTGCTCCGCTTTGGCCTCGACAGATCTGGTTCCCCTTCCTAAGGTCTCACTCTGTGAATCCTCCTTGGATTCTAGATCCCATTCCGGATCTGATATCTCATCCATCCCGCTTATCTCCTCCGAACCTGGACAACCTGAAGCTGACCGCTTGGCTGCTCCAGTTCCACTCTTGATCAGGACTCCCGGTATTTCGCCCCTGTTAAGGCGATCCTGGTGGCAGCTCATAAGCCATCCACTAGGAAAGTTTACCGCAGCAAGTGGAAACTGTTTTCGTTGTGGGCGGAGCGGCAAGGCCTAAACCCCTTCACAGTTCCTCTCCCTTTGGTGCTTGATTTCTTAACCACTCTTTTAACGATGGTGCCAGCAGTTCCACGGTCAAAGTACAACTTGCGGCAATTTCACATTATCACATTGATCATGACTCCAATCCACTGATGTCGGCCAAGTTGTGTAAGATTTTCCTTAAAGGTACTTTTCTTCTCAGGCCCCCTGTAAAACAAGCGGTTCCTCCTTGGGACCTTTCCTTAGTTCTCCAGCCTTGACTGCTACGGTAGATCTGAAATTCTTGTCGCTCAAGACTGCCTTCTTAGTAGCCATTACTTGCCAAGAGAGTTTCAGAGCTTCAAGCATTATCAGCTAAACCTCCTTACTTGGTCTTTCATCTGGACCGTGTTTACCTCAGGACCAACCCGTCCTTTCTTCCTAAGGTAGCTTCTGAAGCAAACATTAATCAATCCATTAACCTCCCTGTCTTCTTCCCTAAATATGAAAACAAAGGTGAATACAAGCTTCACTCCTTAGATGTTCACAGGCAACTTAGATTTTATCTAAACAGGACGGCTGGTCATAGGCAATCCGACCAGTTGTTCATTTCCTTTGCTAAATTTAATTTGGGCAAACCAATTTCTAAAGTCTCACTATCTCGCTGGATTTCACAATGTATCTTATTGGCTTATCAAGCTTCAGGAAGGCCCGCACTGGAGGGTGTACATGCCCATTCAACCCGGTCAGTCTCTACCTCGGCAGCCTTTAAGGCTAGGATTCCTCTAGATGATATTTGTGCAGCAGCCACGTGGGCTTCATCTCATACTTTTATTTCCCACTACAAGTTGGATCTTGCATCTAGGGTAGAGCATCCTTTGTGCTCGAATATCCTTCCATGATGGCCCAAGATTCAGGTAGCTGGGGACTCTGTCCCACAGGTTGCAGACAAATGAATCTCCTACTTCAGATTTAGAAGTTATGTACTCACCATAATGTTCCATCTGAGTAGGTGTATTCATTTGTCTGC
This sequence comes from Protopterus annectens, assembly GCF_019279795.1. Lineage (NCBI taxonomy): Eukaryota > Metazoa > Chordata > Ceratodontiformes > Protopteridae > Protopterus > Protopterus annectens. The sequence continues at coordinate 505,173,689 of NC_056727.1, forward strand.
AACCATCCCTCCCTCCTATCCCCCTGGCCTTTCAGTTTCCTGCATATGTTGTGTTACCCTTTTCAGGGTGTTCTTGCTGTTGGCAAACTCGATCTGAGGTCATGAGAGTAGAGCAGGGCATTATGGGTGAGGGGAGGAGCTGAGAGCTTGGATCCATAGCTGGTAAACCATGCCGGTTCAGATCCGATATCGGATCCATAACCCACAGGTTGCAGACAAATGAATACACCTACTCAGATGGAACGTTATGGTGAGTACATAACTTCTAATTTTCACCCCTTTGTCTGTTAGGTTAGTTCCTCTGTTGTTATGACTGCAAGCCTGGCCAACTGTCGCTGAATATGTTTTAGTGGGGGAAATTGCATTTTGATTTGGCCCCTGATAACAAGTATCTGTCCTACGAAATGTTGCCGATGGTTGGAAATTTGTTCCTCATACCATGTTCATTGTCGGTAACGGCTACATTCCCATAAGAGGCTCCGTTGTCGTCAGCTCCTAGAATGCCATCACTATGCTGTCTGTTAGGTATGCCCCCACTGCTGGTACTTCCTGCATTGGAACGAGGTGAAGTACACAATACTGCTGAACTCTGTAAGAGCGTGGTGACACTCATTCTATCTGTGAACCATTTTTTTTATTTTTGTTTGGTGATTAGTCAGGGTTCACTGATATACTTCATTTGGTGTTTGGCAGTCATGGACTCAGTGGATGAATTACCATCCATGTTTTCACCCGTTAGAAGGGATGAAGTCCAAAAACTACATTCTGAACTGGCCATACTGAAAGGTGAGATTATGAGGATAATCGACTTGATGACACCACCTACCATGCTCTTACAGAGTTCAGCGGTATTAGGGACTTCACCTCGCTCCAATGCAGGAAGTACCAGCAGTGGGGATATACCTAACGGACAGCATAGTGATGGCGTTCTAGGAGCCGACAACAGCAAAGGCCTCTTATGGGAATGTTGCCGTTACCGATGATGAACATGGTATGAGGAACGAATTTCCAACCATCGGCAACATTTCGGAGGACAGATATTTGTTATCAGGGGCCAAACCGAAATGCAATTTCCCCACTAAAATGTATTCAGCGACAGTTGGCCAGGCTTGCAGTCATAACAACAGAGGAACTAACCTAACAGACAAAGGGGTGAAAACTACTGGTAACGGTAACTATCAGCACTATAATTTAGACAACCTTTTAAAAAAACAGTATGACTTTCAAAACTTAAACTCTTTGAAATGTAACAATTCTAATGAGAATAATTTGGAGCATGGAACATGGAAGGAACTTATATATAGTTTTGGTAAAAGCTCAACAATATAAAAGCATTACAAATGGACAATCTTTATTTAAGAAAATGTTTGGATAGCAATATAATACCTATGGGTTTGCGTTTCTTCAAACAACCTATGGGTATAGAAATGAACGACATCAATATTAAAGAATGTAACAAGATGCTTGACAAGTCTGGAATGCAATTTATGGAATTTATTATAACATGTAATGATAGTAAACTGAGTAGGTTGCTTAATGAAGTGGAAGAGTTAATCTATTGTGAATGATTTAATTTATACACAGTGGGAGACATTGCATAAGAAACAATTTGATTATGCCGAAATGAATAGTAAAAAAATGTTTGACAGGAAATGTAAGAAATTTTTAGAAATTTGAAACAATATGAAAGTGATAACAGCATACAAATGGGGTAAAGGAAAAGACAAACTCAGAGAAGTAAACAGTTACCAGAATAGGCAGAAGGTGAGGGGAGAGAACAATGGGGTAACTGGCAGTACCATCAGAATCAAGGTAATGGAAGGAATTTTTTAGGAAAACAGCAGGAGTGGAGCAGGGACTACAGGGGAGAAACTTGGATACAGAGACATCAGGATTGGGAGAATCCCACCCTGTACACAATAAGGTTGATAGTATATCAACAGATACATCCAGGAAACAAGAAACCATTCGGAAAGCGGGAGCGATACATAGTATGGGAGACTTCAATATTTATAATTACACACAATATTAGATTCAAGTAGAACATTTCAAATTGTTTGCTAGAGGTATGAAATATGTTCCTACAAGAAGGTTTGACATCGTGGACAATATAGTTGAATTTAAATTGTATTTAAGAAAATTGAATTTGGGAATGTTCTTTCAGAATCAGAATGATAGCGTGTATACCAATGAATTGAGAAAGGAAAGTGATTTCACACCACCTATGCACAATACTTTAGTTGCCTTTGAAAAGGTTGTGATAAATGAATTGTATGAATTACAGAATAAAACCAAACACTATAGGCACAGAGACAAATTGAGTGTTGAGGAACAAAAAGCATTATGGGACATTTGTGACACTCGCAACATTCGTATAATGACCCCTGAAAAGGGATGGGGAATAGTATTATATGACATGAATGAATATATACAGAAGATATATGATATTTTGAATAATACAGAGAAATATGAAATTTCTTCTATCAACCAAATTAATGTAGCCCATAGAAGGATATTATACCTGGAAGAATTTTTATTAGATAACCGTATAGGTACAGACACTTACAAGTTTTTGAAAGTGGTACATCCAGTGTTAGCCACAATTGTAGGAATACCCAAAATACACAAAAATGTGGATAATCCCCCTTTTCGTCCCATAATTTCAGGGAGTAAAAGTAAGACCTTCCCATTTGGAAAGGCTATTGATAGATGGTTGAAATCCATATACCAAGGAGTTACACATATAGTTAAAGACTCCTGGGATTTTCTAAGTAGAATTAAGACTGATTTATGGAAGGACAATTTAGTATTCTTAACCATAGATGTCATTGATTTATTCTCTTGTATACCTTGTACTGGACAATAATTACATCTATTTTGAAGGAGAGTACTACAAACAAACACATAGCGTTGCTATGGGGGCAGCTTGTGCCCCCATCTACGCCAGTTTAGTATTACTTGACTGGGAGGAAGAATATATCATTGATACCCAATGGTCCGATTCCATAGATTGTTATGTCCAGTTTTTGTACGACATATTCATTTTGTGGAACGGTCCAGTGGAACTTATCACCCAGTTTGTAGACTATCTAAATAGTACCAGTGCTTATTTTAAATTCACTCATAACTACAACATGAAAGGTATTAACTATTTGGACACCTATATTTATAGTGATGAAAACAGTTTCCAGTCCAAAATCTTTTGTAAGGACACATTTTGTAATTCATATCTGGAATTTACTAGTAATCATCCCAATTCCCAAAAGAGAAGCATTCTGAAAGGACAATGTATCAGAGCAGCACCTCTGTATATTCCGAAATGGTAGCTGAAATCAACAATATTGGTGAAATGTTTAGGAATAGAGGATATTCAGATAACTTAATACAGGACATTTCCAATTATGTTAAAAGAGAATGGGGGAAGAAATACATGTCACTATTGGGTAGTGACATTATTACTTATAATCACAATATTAAGGAGAAAGACCCTGATAAAATGAAGGGATATAATCGAGCCTGTATATTAGAATTCAATCCAGCTGTGCAGGAAGTAAAAAGCATTATTCATAACAACTGGAATGTCTTAAGGAGTGATGAAGGGGTACATAACAAGTTAGGAGATATACCCTGTTTTGTATATAAGACCGGAGCTAACTTAAAAAGAACGATAGCAACAAGGACAACATATAAAGGTAATAAATCTAATGTTATGATGGATGGTACTAGTAGATGTGGACATTGTAATCAATGTTATACTATTATGGAAGAAAAAACTATTACCTTGGGAAATCCTAACAAAACTAGAATAAGATTTAAGAAGGGGAATTGTCAAACCCAGCACGTTATATATTTAGGCAAGTGTACCAAGTGTCCTAGTTTCTACATGGGAATAAACGATAGAAGGCTCAGGAACTGTATATATGATCATCTATACTGTATAAAAAAGAAGGATATGAACAATGCCTTATATAGGCATTTGGAATCTAGTAGTAGTTGTGATTCTTTTAGGTTCGCCATTCTAGATTCAGTTATGACTAACTTAAGATGGGGAAACATCAAGGCCAAACTGGGGGAGAAAGAAGTTAAGTGGCAAATTTTATTAAATGCAGCCAACCCCCCAGGATTAAATTAATGTATCCCCACTAAACCCTTTTTACAGGTATAATTTTTTAAGCAGAACCTTCATATTGATATGTATTGTTTTAACATAATGTGTTCGGAATGTTTACAGAATTATTTACATGTCATATACTATGTATATTTTAATAGATTCATTTTTTAATATACATCTAGTTACAGTTATAATACTCTCCCACCAGACATATATAAGTACTGACATCTTAAGCTTTACAAATTGTATGTATTACATAAATGGAGTAAGTACTATATGTATTATTTATTCCTTCAATAGGTATTTTTTAGCAATTTAGGTGTTTAAGGAAGTATATTTATGATGTTTGTTTTTAGCGTAATTTATAGTTAGACACATTTTAGATGCTAGCTTTTTAACATGTAATCATGTGGTTTAATTAATTAATGATGTTCTGGAATTTGATTGGAAGACAGAATATATTTAAATGATTGATTTGATACGGGTAATTGGTCTGATGAAATCTACGATCGGTAGATGAAAGCGCTTAACCTTGAATAAAGTGACTTTGCTGATTAATTATTGTTGGGACGTGACACTCATTCTATCTGTGAACCATTTTTTATTTTTGTTTGGTGATAATACTTCATTTGGTACAAGGGTATTTAAACTGCATACAGTTTTGGATAAACCAGTTCTGATGAAGTCCAGGTTGCTGGATGAAAGAGCTTAACTGAATTGTGTGCCTGCAATAAACAATTAGATCTACGTCGTGGTGCATTATTGCAAAGGGTTACTGCTAAGCCAGGCAAGAAGGTGTTTTATTGTTTTTTAGTTGTTTTTGGCACCTTTTACACATTTCATTGGAGTCATTTTTTTTACTTTTTAAATCTTCATGGTTGCATTCAGGCCAATAAAGCCAAACATCGCTAGCTGTAGTCCTGCATGCTTTTGTTCTTTTTATTGACCTAATCATCACAGCATAAGTGGATAGTTTGGCTATACTTCACTAACACAAGGTCTTAAAACCCAGCTGATGCCTATAAAGGTAAAGGTGCCTGCAAAATATTTCAACTAACATCAAAAACAAAGGGTAAAAAGGGCGCACAGACAAACCATTCAGTAAAAACTGCAAGAAAAACCCAGACAAGCTAGAGTTTTCACTGTGTGAAACCTTAAACCTCCTGTAGTGGAGGCTCATTGAATGTATACGAATGACCCCTTAAGGACAATAAGTGTTTTAGCTATATGCCTTCTGAATGTCCATGACTTTTTCTGGCAGTTTTAAATGAATGGTTTGTCTGTGTGTCCTTTTTGCCCTTTGGTTCAGATGTTAATTGAGATATTTTGCAGGCAGCTTAATCTTTATGGGCATCAACTGAGTTTAAAGATCCTGTGTTTCTGAACTACAGCCAAGCTATCCACTTATTGTGTGCTGATGAGGTGTTACAGGGTGACCAGGGCACTATGGATAAAGGGAGGAACTTGAGAGTTATATCCAAGAGTGTAGTAAATGCAGCTGAGCCAGATCTGATGTTGAATCTGAGACCCTTTAGTTGAGGAAGGGAAATGGACAACACACATGCATAGTTATGGTGAGTACATAACTTTAATTTTTTAGGGTTGATTTTTATTTTGAGGGAGACAACTTTGTGGTCCAATCTCACTAGTCTATAGAAGGATAATTAAAGTCTCCAATGAGTGGGGTATTTGGTTGGATGGTTAGCACCTCTAGTAGGTCTAGGTAAGAGATGTGAGCTTCATTGGTCATAGTAGGCAACCTGAAGTTGGCCAGGACATGTTAAGGAACCTTGTTTATTTAGACTTGGGCATGGACGAACTACAGGACATCATTCTGTTTAACCAAGCTGGAGTTGTATCTGTTGCTAATGTAGACTGAGACACCTCCACCTTTAGCCCATGTCTGTGCTTCTGTTGGTGTAAATGTATGAAAGTCACTGTGGCCTTTCTATGTCAGAGTACTTTCTGTGACTTTAAACCAAGTCTTAGTGACAGCATAGATGTCTGCATTCTCCAGAGTGAGGACAACTTGTAAGATGTGAAGTTTCTTGTTTAGGCTCCAAGCATTGGCAATAACACCTTCAGGTTGCTTTGAGTTTACCTGTCTAGCTTCCACTGTTGCAGTGATTTTTTTTCAGAATGAACCAGGATGTTAGCCGTATCCTCTTCATTTGTTCCAGTGTCCAGTACAGGCATTGGTCCAATGCAGACATGGGAGTACCAACTTCTCTAGGTCTGGGAGACAGTCCGGGCTATTCTTCTTGGAGTAACAGGGGCAAGAGACTGTTAGACTAGGCAGACATCCCCCCTTTGAGTCTGTCCTGTTCTGTTGCAACTCCTATTAAGAAAAAACAAAGACACAAACAAAAAATTAAACATTGTTCTTCTGATGAAGTTGTTTCAAGTTCCTTCCCTTGGCTAAACAGGCATTACAAGCAGTAAATCATAGTACATTAAAGCATTTACAGATGGGCAACCCCTGTAAAGTTATTTTTGAGGAAACAGTGTCTGATGATTCTGGCTTTGACAGTGATAAGGATTCTTTTCCTGTAGATTCCCTAGCCCAACTCTCTATGAGGAAAATTTTAATTGCTATCCTCCTGTGAAGGAATTTTTTTAATCAAACCATTGATAGGATGATGAATGAAATATTTTTGTTGGAACAACTAGACGATCCTCTTGAACTAAGGAGGTGCTATAATATGTTATAGATGGAGTGCCTCATTCCTTTTCAGTCCCTCCTGTACACCTCTTTCCTTTCCAATCCCTTTTATACTGCCAGCCCTGGAAAATGCATCAAATGTTGCCTGACTTTATCCTGATACCCAGTTGCACTCCCTTAAAAAACAGATAAGTTGTATAAGGTACCTCAGGCTAATAAATGTATTTTATCTCACCTTAGATCAGATACAACTGCCATTTCAACTGGTTCTCATGCAAGCAGCAGGCTGGTACTCGATACGAATCCTTCACCTTGTGACAAAAACAGTAAAATGTTGGACTTGTGTGTAGGTAAGAGAATGATCTAAATTAGTTAACTTCATTTGATTATCAACCTGTGGGTTCCGGATCCGATACGGATCTAAGCCGGCAGCTTACCAAGCTAAAGATCCGAGCTCCAAGCTCCTCCCCTTACCCATACTACACTGCAACCTCCTTCCAATTCCCAGATCTCGTTTGCCGTGGCTTCGCCAGCATGGGATTCTTGAGCTCCAGGCAGGTTCGTTAGGTTTTCATCTAACTTTCAGTCTGTGTGTGTTCATTTGAGTGCTAAAACACTTATAAACCCTGTCCTTATTTTCAAAAAAAAAAAAATATATATATATATAGTGTAGTGGTATAGGAAAGTTTCTGAACTTTCTGTCTGTGTAGGCCTCCCCTTCCCGCCCTTAGTGTGTGTGTGTGTGTGTGTGTGTGTGTGTGTGTGTGTGTGTGTGTGTGTGTACTTGATTACTTAGCTTGTCTAAGTTAGTTATGTCGGAAAGTCAGAAACTGACATTTTCTAAGTGCACAGAGTGTGGCCATTAGCTGTCACTGGCTGATGGTCACACTCTGTGTGTAGTTTGTTTGAAGGTTCCCCATTTGACATCCGGCTGCAAGAGTTGTGCAGCTTTTAACCCCTGGGCCCTGCAGGATTGCAGGACCAAGCTGATTCTGCCGGGTCTTTTACCCGCAGAGTCATCTACCTCTTCTGCAGCATCTTCTTCAGTCACAGCTGTGACTGTTCAGCCTTCTGGCCCTCCTCACCTGTTTGGGAATCCCACTCCCACCTCTAAACAGGGAGAGAGAGAGGCCAGGAAATATAAACGCAGAGAAAAAGAGAAAGAGAGAGATAGAGACAGGGAGAGGGGTCGCAAGACGTAAGTAGACTTGGATCCATTGCCCCCGCTAAGGTGATCTCAACACCAGAAAAGATTGCTAGGCCGTCTTCCCCTCAGCTCCATTTTCCATGATTTTCCACGGAGCCAGAGGAGACTCGACCTGCTTCGAGGTCGTCCTCGCATTGGCCCTCCCAGCCGGTGTCGGTGGCATCCTCGAGATCCACAAGGAGCCTCTCTGAAGCCGATATGGACCGGATGATGAGAATGTTCCTGTAAACTCAATTGCAGATGGGACTATTGCCGGCTGCCCCTCAGCTGGAGCGGGGAGTTCATCTCCGACATTTGCCTCGATAGCTCCTTCTCTGATCCACCCTCGGGTTTCGGAGTCCATGGATCCGAGGAGCCCCAGAGTCAGGGGGTCGGCGCCGATGGTCCCTTTTACCTCGACACAGGCCATGCCCTCGAACCTGTCAGATCAACTGTCGGATCCAAACTCTCAGAGCCAAGATCTGGGCGTTGGATCCAAGATGATGAGTGTGTCGTCGGCCCTGTTGTGGTCGGGGTATATTGTCTTCTTGGGTTCGGCTGTTCCGGCATTTGGCTCCGATCCCCTCGTTGGATCTGAGGGACATGGCTAACCATACCACCAGTTTCAGGGAAGCCAGTTCCCCTTATGCTTTCAACATTGTGGAGAGTGTTCTGTCTGGAGGATCGAGACCCCTCACTCTTTCCTGGGAGTCCACCCCTGCTCCCTCGCAACTGAGTTTGTTTTCAATCATCCAGTCCTCCTAGGGACAGCCTGTGTCTGATACACCCCAGAGAGTTCCCTTTGAGGAATACTAGATGGTTTGCGAGCCCTCCCCGGAGAGTCCCCCTGAGGAGGCCCCTCACAAATGCCAGTGCAAAAGGAGGCTGGACTCCCCCAAGTCCCTTACTGAGGATACCGACTTGGAGGAAAGGTAAGGTTCCTCCCCGAAGATGTCTCCTTCGGAGACATAATGGAAATTCTTTGCTAGATAGGGGTTGGTCCACCCAAAAACCTTCCTCGGACAAGTCGGTATTTCTGGAGGCGTTCGACACAGGCCCATCTACCTCTTGGGTGTCCCCCCTGGTTGACCCTCTGGTGGACCTCACTACCACCAGAGCTTGGAAGGAACTGGACACTGTAGAGCCAATACCCAAATGGCCAGGCAAAGTATTGAGCCCACCTGCTGACAAGCCCACTTGGAGTAAGGGTTCCCCAGTTGATGCCATGGTGGTGGCGGCAGCCACCAAAAAGGAACTCGCCCAAGAAAATACCTCAGTCCATCCCCCAGACAAGGAGTCCAGGGCGATGGATCATCTTGGAAAATGGATGTTTTCTTCAGCTAATTTTGCTATAAGGGCGCTGAATTACATGGCCCATGTAATTAGACTGCAGTGTGACCTTGTGAAGGAATACGCAGAGTCTCCCCCGTAGTCCATTTTGTCCGAGGATAAATGGACATTCTTGGCTCGTATGGCCACTCTCAAGTCTGTTTTGAAAACGTCCATGCATTTACTCTCTCACACCACCGAGGGAGCCGCTAGGGCAGCCGGGTCCGGTATTGCCACGAGTTGTCATGCCTGGCTTCAGCTTTGTGATTTTTTTGGAACCTTTCAAGGTGTCCTTCGCTAATGCCCCTTTTGACGGTTTGACCCTGTTCGGGAAGACCATCCGAGATATGCTTGCCCAGAGCGAGAAGGACGGGAAAACGCTGTCAGCCATCGGGATCCGCTTCTCTAACCCTCAAAGGTCCTTCTCCAGGAACCAGCGAGGGCAAAAGAAGCTGTGGTTCCAGAAATCTCAGCAGTCCTGGAATGCTCCACATTCCTCCTTCCCCAGAGGCAGAGGGGGACAAGGTGGATGCCGGCCCAGAGGTAGAGGGGGACTGAAGGACTTCGGGTCACGGCAACGCTTTTCCGACTGACCCACACAGCAGCCCTGAGGGGTTGCTCGACTGCTCCTCTCTGGAGGCAGTCGGGGGGCATTTTTCGAGGCACCTAGCCCAGTGAGAGTCCATCACGTCAGATCGCTGGGTGCTTCGAATAATATCCAGAGGCTATTCTATTCCTTTCATAAACAGTCTCCTATACACAAGGCACCTCTCGGACATTCCACCTGCTCAAAGGGAGGCGGCAGCTTTGGAAATAAGAAAGCTGCTAGAAAAAAGAGCAATCCAGCAAGTGCCCCCAGACCAGTCCGGATCAGGCATCTATTCCAGGTTCTTTTTAGTGCCAGAAGAGATGGGGGACTTAAGGCTGATTCTCGACCCATCCACAATGAACCTGTCCATTGCCAAGGAAAAGTTCAGGATGGTCACTCTACAATCCATCCTGCCCTTCTTGCAGGAGGAAGACTGGATGTGCTCGATAGACCTCAAGGATGCGTACTACCATATCCTGATGGACAGGCAATCCAGGAGGTTCCTCCACTTTTGGCTAGGAGCCAGTCACTACAGTTCAGGGTCCTACCCTTCAGTCTCACCACACCTCCCAGGGTGTTTACCAAGGTCATGGCAGTTGTAGCGGCCCACCTGAGGCTTCAGGGCATTCAAGTCTTTCCATACCTTGACGACTGGTTTCTTACTGCCTCCACCAGACATCAACTTGTACAAGCCAGACGTTTCTTTCTTCAGTTGTTGACTCGGCTGGGTATCACAATAAACCTCAATAAGTCTTCCCTTCAACCTGTTCAAATTCTAGACTTCATAGGGGCAAGAATAGATTCTCTTCAGGCCAGGATGTTTTTGACCCTAGACAGACTTCACAGCCTGGCCCTTCATATATTGCCACTGCTTCAGTCTCCTGCATCCCCAGTGGAGTTGGTCCTGAGAGCCCTAGGGTCCATGGAGGCAGCTATAAACCTGGTTCCTTGTGCACATCTGCATATGAGAGTGTTACAGTGGATGTTACAAGTTTAATGGTCTCTTCTACATCAGTCTCTAGACTTTCTGATTCCTCTGAGCAGTGTGCAAACATTCTCTCCTGTGGTGGCTTCAGTCCCAGGATCTGCAAGAAGGACGCCCCTTTGTTACACCTCCGCCCCAAGCCACGGTGACCACGGACGTCTCCCGCTTAAGGTGGGGGGGCATTGTTTGGGCAGGACTCCGAGTGAGACTGTTCTGCATATAAACATTCTAGAGTTGAGAGCAGTCCTTTGAGCATTGCAGGCCCTTCATACCTCTCTTCCTCTAGGAACTATTGCGATCCAGTCAGACAATATGTCAGTGGTCTGGTACATCAACAAACAGGAGAAACCAGGTATTATCCACTTTGTCGAGAGGCCATGAGAGTGTGGGAATGGGCAATCTCCACCAACCGCTTTCTGATAGCAATGCACATCCTGGGTCAGTTCAACATTTTGGTAGACAAATTGAGCAGGACTATCCTTTCGCCTTATGAGTGGTCTCTGAACCCTTATGTAGCAGAACAGATCTTCCTTGGGTGGGGTCAGCTTTGCTGCAATCTCTTTGCATCGCCGTCCAATGCAAAGTGCAGGGAGTTTTTTGCTCTGATCCCCTCATCAGGGGAAGCCCTCAGAGACGCTCTTGTCCATGCTTGGCCACCTGGTCTTCTTTATGCATATCCCCCACTTCCTCTCATGACAAAATTCTTACAGAAAGCGCCTCGGTTGGGGAGCAGAGTTATCCTCATAGCCCCATTCTGGCCTCATTAAGTTTGGTTCCCTTGCCTGCGGTCTCCTCATCTTCTAGTGCCGCCCTGGATCTTGCTTCCCATTCTGGATCTTATTCGTCATCCCTTGGGAATTCTTCCTCCGAATCTGGACAGCCTCAAGCTCACAGCTTGGTTGCTTCAGTTCCATTAGTTGCCAGGACTCCCAGAATCTCTTCCCCAGTTAAATCCATTCTGGTAGCGGCACACAAGTCCTCTACCAAAAATGTTTATAGTAGAAAATGGAAACATTTTTCCATTTGGGCTTCACAGAGAAAGCTGGATCCTTTTACCGCTCCAGTTCCAGCGGTGTTAGACTTTCTGTCTCATATTTTCCAACAAGGGGCCAGCTCTTCCACAGTAAAAGTCCAGCTGGCGGCTATTTCCCATTTCCACATAGGGGAAAATTCAGGTTCCCTAGCTGCTGCCAGAATTTGTAAGACTTTTATGAAAGGTACTTTTCTTCTGAGACCTCCTATCAAAAATCCTTCCACGCCATGGGATTTGACTTTGGTTCTTCAGGCCTTAGTTGCCCCCCCCCCGTTCGAGCCTGCAGCATTAGTTGACTTTAAATTCTTGTCATGGAAGACAGCCTTCCTGGTGGCTATTACATCACCAGGAGAGTGTTGGAGCTTCAGGCACTATGTATGAAACCCCCCATACCTGTTTTTTCACCAGGCTAGGGTATCTCTCAGGACTAACCTGTCTTTTCTTTCTAAAGTTGTTTTGGAGTCAAATATTAATCAGTCTATTAATTTGCCTGTATTTTTCCCTAATTTTCAAAATAAAGGGGAATACAAACTACATTGCTGCGAAACCGCGGTGGTGCAGCGGTAGCATTATCACCTCACAGCAAGATGTTCTCCCGTTTGATTCTCGGCTAGAGCGCCTTCTGTGTGGAGTTTGCATGTCCTCCCCGTGGTCGAGTAGCGTTCGAAAAACATGTGTAAATGGGCGTGCCTTCGTTGAAGGTTGGGTGTCGAGCTGGCACCTCGGCACCATAAAAATCTACTGCCAATCATTAGCGGACTGGAGTTCCGCTGTGGCGACCCCTAACTGGGAAAAGCTGAAAGAAGAAGAACAACAAACTTCATTTGCTGGATGTTCACAAGCAGTTACGTTTTTACTTGCAAAGGTCCAAACCCTTCCTTAAATCTGATCAGCTTTTCCTTTTCTTTGCTAAACTGTTTTTGGGAAAACCAGTTTCAAAGGTGACTCTTGCAAAATGGATTTCACTTTGTATTTTACAAACATATAAAGAACTTGAATTACCAGCACCAGAAGGGGTTCATGCTCACTCTACCCATTCTATGGCTACTTCTGCTGCATTCTGGTCTAGAGTTTCCCTGGACGATATTTGCTCAGCAGCTACCTGGGTCTCCTCTCACACCTTTATTACTCATCGTAAGCTAGATTTGGTGTCTGGAGGAAGGGCTTCCTTTGGCTCTGTAGTGCTCCAGAATATCCTTCCTTAAGGGCCTCCCAAGATTTCAGGTAGCTGGGGACTCTATCCCACAGGTTGATTAGCAAATGAAGTTAACTACTTCAGATAAAGAAGTTATGTACTCACCATAACGTTCCATCTGAGTAGTTAGTCTTCATTTGTCATCAACCTTCCCTCCCTCCCTCCTTCCCCTGATTTTGATGGTTATTTCTCTGTTTGGGCTCGATGACCTGAGTTTGCCTGGTGTATGTGTTCGGGTCAGGTTTTTTGGCTTAGGTTGTTGTGTGTCACGTATTGGGTGGCAAATTCGATCTGAGGATTGGAAGGAGGTTGCAGTGTAGAATGGGTAAGGGGAGGAGCTTGGAGTTTGGATCTTTAGCTTGGTAAGCTGCCGGCTCGGATCCGGAACCCACAGGTTGCTGACAAATAGTCTAACTACTCAGATGGAATGTTATGGTGAGTACATAACTTCTTTTTTTCTTCTTTCACCTAGCATTCAGAATTTATGAATTACCACACATATATGTAGAAATGTATGTTTTGTCATGTGGACAATCTGAGGAAATTGGCTTCTACTCTTCCTACAGAAGAAAGCTCTATTTTAAATCAAATGGATTCCACTCTGTCAGGTATCTAAACATTCTTTGAAGAGAGTGTATAATTGTAGACACTGTGTCAAGTGTCACTGCTACTGCTGTACTGTTTAGAAGATATGCTTACATAAGTAAATAAACATTTGCTGATGATGTTAAGTCTGAAATATTGGATTCAGCTTTAGATAAGGAGGCGTTTTTGGTTCTTCTGCAAACCAGGTACTCAAATGATATAAAGACAGAGGGAAATTGGTTGGTTGGTTGTTGCAGGAAAAAAAACATATAGCCTAAGGGCTACTGTAGTAGTGAGGAATTTGAAGGTCTATTGTTCTGGGTAAGTGTAACTTAGACAACTATGCTTCCTTTGACCCTAGTAGAGATGACTATAGATATTTGATTTGCCAGATACAAGTCTTTCTGAACTAATGCAAAGATATGATACTCAAAAGATAAATGATTATCATAAAAATTGCCTAGATCCCTAACGACAGTGTCTGATTGGAGATGTTTGTCCTATATGGTATGTGAAAAATGTTTTGTTTACCAAAATTAACTATGCTCCCTTTTTTCACATTTAGCTTAAGACCATTAAACTTGCAACAATTGTTAACATTGTCTAACCAATGCTGGAGTAATTTTGAGTCAGTAGATCAAATAACGCACTCAGTTTACAGTCATCTGTAAACTTAGATAACCATAAGCCAGGACTGTTGGCCTGAAGGTCTGAGAAATAGATGCCAAATAGGAGAGGTTACAACACTGAGCTGCGGTATACCACTAGAACATGTGATTTGCCAGACAACCATTTAGGTGTCTAACCCACAACATAAGGATTTATATCCAGTTTTACAATTCTTTTAATAATACCTGCATGTGGACAGGTCTTGTGTGGGTCCAGATATGCTGTGTATGTATTATATAGCCAATACCCACTGTTTTGGTTAATTTTTCAAATAAATTAATGAGATTAAAGATGCAGGGACTTCTATGATCATAAGATCATAGGAGTTACTAGGCAAATGTGCCATGAGGCCATATCCACTTTGCCAGTACCCACCCTTAGGTGCCACCTCTCCTTTCAAGAAGGGCCAGACCAGTCATACCAGGGCTTGTAAATCAGTTGCCTTGTAACTCCTTTGATCAATTGAAGGTCTGACAGAACTCATGTGGTTAGAGTTTCACAGCTGACGCAGCCAGATTGATGTGAAATCAGGGTTAATTGATTTTCCATGTCCAAATTTATGAGGTCTCAGATTACATATGAAGCTAGTGAAACAAATGGGTATATAATTTCCAGGCCTTGTGGCTGGGCCACCCTTGTGTAATGACATTACAATGACTGTTTTCCATAGTGCAAGAATGTAATCATTGCAGTGGATTAAAGAGATTAAACAGGGGTTCATATAGGCCATATTTCACACTGATAGTCAGGCGATCTAATATATTATCAGGGCCCAGTGGATGAGATGTTCTTAACTTTTGATAGGGCTGAATGAACTTGTTTCATAGTAATTAAAGGGGCTTGCTGGGATTATGGAATATGCAGAATAGCTATACCTGTGGGTGGAGTTAAATTTGCACTAAATTTGTGAGCTATGATAATAGCTATTTCTTTTGGGTCAGAGTGTGCAGTATTATTGTGGTTTAGCTCCAGATATTATTGGGTGTAAGTTCTTAACTTCTTGACTTAGTTAAAGAATGATTTGTAGTTATTTTTTGTTTAAGTGCATATTTTAAGTTCATACTTAGCTTTCAGCTTCATAATGGTTACCCTAAGCTCTTTACTAGTTTGCTTAAGTGTTATTTTAAGGTTAGGAGAATGAGATCTCTTATAAGCATTAAACAATGTCTTTGTCTTGTTATATAATTTATTTGTACAGGTATGCTACCATAGGGGGTTGTTTTTTAAATCTAATTATATTTGATGTGGATAGAGACTTCCTTATCAAAACAAGTATTTAAGTAGGAGTAGAAGTCAGAGGCATAGGAAGCAGCTTTATAAATGGAATTACAACAGAGTTTATTTAGGTCACCAAATAAATTAAGGTTTGCCTTTGAGAAGCCCCTAAACACAGATGTATCTACACAGGAAGTACCGTCAGTTTTAAAGGAAAAGGTCACTAATTTGTGATCTGACTTAATAAGGCAGGTTGATACATATGGAAACATGCAAAAAGTGGCCATATTTGTGAGAACTGCATCAAAGATATTAGGGCTCCTAGTAGGGTAAATATTTGTAAAAGAGAATTAGCAATTATAATGTCAAGGGACTGATGGGTATGCTGACCATTGGCAGTATAGGTCAGCCAGTTCATTAATGGATATTTTTAAGTCCCCACAGTATAAAGGTGTGTGGTTTAATGGAGATTTTAGTTAATATGTTATGATAGCTATAACACTCAGAATGGGTAATAGTGGGTGTTTTATAGCTAAGTATGAATTGGTTATTACTCTTGTTTATGGTGATTTGGATGTCTAGTAGTTCAAATCTGGTGTTCTAAGGAATCCATCATGAGGTTATGGTACCCTTGACAATTACTGATACTCCTCCACAATTGCCAGTAGGTCTGAAGATGCAGTAGGCCTCCCTAGTTGTTTTAAATCTCAATGCCGACCAAACCTGCAAGCCAATGCTATAACAAAATTGCCAGGTTTGCCTGCAACCTCCCTTATATGGCCCATCATTTTACTGTCCACAAAACAATTTGTTGGTTAGAACTACGTAATCACCTCAGCTACTCAAAACTAGTTGTAGTCCCCATCCTTATACATAAACCCAACAAGTGTCCCAGCCTAAAAAGTTCCCAGTAAGCTTATCTACCATTCAGAAGCCTAATGCCAAAAACAAAGACATAAGTATCCACTCACAAAGTGAATTACTCAGCAGGGGCAGGCCTTTATGTGATCAGTACATCCCCAGTCTATAGAATTCACAACCTCTACCACTAAGACTCAGTATCAACCAGTCCATTTTAAATGATCAGCTAAAAGATGATCTCAAGGACTCCTGACAATGCTTTTGCTTCTCACTAGAGTAACTCTAACACAAACTACCTTTTGTCTTACTACCATTTTTCTTACATGTTTTCTCACTCCCCCAAACAGTTGGGCCATAGTAATAGACAGTAAAGACTCAGTTCTAAATTAAAGTGTATACAAGTCTCTTGTAATTACTGATATGTCTCTACTCCTAAACTAACACTTCCTGATACTACTTTCCACAACTAAAGTTGTTGTACCTATAACTTTCTACTATCTCAAGAGCATGTTACCATAATGCAGTCTGAATGAGCTGCACAACTTCCACTTCATTGTAGATATTTGTATGATTACGCATGCGTATCCATGTTTACAGCTGTTCTACAAATGCTTGTATGTAGTATGATCCATTTTAACATGATATTGTGATTGTACAAGTGTGAATATATATGTTTATTCAGAATGCTTTTGCGTAATGTGAATCAATTAAGTATGCTACAGTGTATCACTTTCTAATACGGCATTGTCAAATATTACACTAATGTTTAATTTACCTGAAATAATCTACATTGTAAATTGTATTATATCAATAGATCTTCCCCAACCCCCCAATCCTCAACAAGTCTCTGCTGAAAAGGGGTTCCATACCACAACCAGTCTTTCACTAAACTGTTACAGTATAAAAAAGTCAGCTTTAGCAGTAATTGTTAAACAGTGCACTTCATAATTCTTGACATGCATGCTGGCTCTCGACTAAATGTGGATTCAACAAACACCATGGAAATCATACATAGAGTATTACTTGGTTGCACAGTTTACTTCCAGGAATTAAATCTTAATTGCAAGCACTTTAAGCAGCCTCAGTAATCCTTCCTGTCATAGGATAACAACACTGTTTTTCTTTGGGATAAACATTACATTTCAGCATAGCAGTATGTGTCCCTTCTGATTTATCAGCCAACACACTGCATTCAAATTATGGGAATAATCCTCTTGTAGAAAAATACCATGCATCCAGCTACATCTTTCTCTCTCTGTTGACAGTCATCTAACCCTTTCAATCAGGACTCTTATCTCTTTTCTGTTAGTACTACAGTTTTGCTGCCTAGACGAAGCTGCTCTCTGTTAGTAACTAAGGAGACCTGTTTCTCTTCGAGTCTGCCTTTCTCCAGGAAATACACTGGTTCTCCCTTCAGTGACTTGTCCCCTGTAAAATATCACTCCAGCTTTAGTATTAGGAAAAGCTAAAGCATCATTTTTTTTAGGCCTGAAGATAGCAGTATCACATGACCTCAGTCTCTAGCCTGGGGAATTAGCAATACTGGCTTGCCAAGTCCAGCCACAGCAGACCTAAAGTCTCAGTGGTAGAGGTATGTCCTCCCACTCTGAAGCACTGGTTTGCATAAACCAGCATCACGTGGGACAGTCCAAGAAAATTGACCAAGCCAATAGTAGGAATGGCATCTTAACTGATTCAGTTTGCACACAAGTCTCATTTGAGATGGACTTTTCTTTCTTCCTGTTAATGTGTTTGCCATATGTTTGCCACGTAATTTCCCTCTGTCATGTGTTTTCCCCTTTGGTCTTGTAAATCCATGTGTTTTTCACTGCTACCTTCTGCTTTATGACTATTGCATAATCCTGCAAATGAGAGATTTGATTCACTTTCCTTTCCTTTGCAGCTTCCTTCTGGTTCACCAGTTTGGTCAGTGCTTCCTTCTTGATCTGTAGAGCGTTAATTTCCTGTGTGCAAGATATCTGTTTCTGTATGTAGTTTTTAATCTTGATTTTCATGTCTTTATTCTTTTGTTGCACTTCTTTCATTTGCAGATACATTTCTCTCACTTGTATTTCTTGGATTTGCTTCTTCAAGTTCATGTGATTCTTTACAGCCACTTCCTATAAAGCTTCAGACATTGAGGTTCATAGGTTCATAGGTAGGTACTAGGCTGTCTGCCCGAAGGCATTTATAAGCCTAGCCGGAATGTGTTGGCTTTCACCGCCCCCTTAGATTAGTTCCCTGTGCCTCTGTGGCAGAAGAAGAGTCAGACTTCTGTTTTTTTTTTTTCTCTTTGCTAATCCCTTTTGTTTGGACTATATCGGTTAATGCATCCTTTCACTCAGAATCTTGGCAAACTTTTCATGCACTAATACTTGAGTAGTATGCTTGTGAATCTGATGCTTCTGTGGTTGCAATGAAATTTCTGTCCAATTACTTCCAGACTGACCTATGCTGGAATCTCTTTGAGCACAATCTAAACATGTAATTTCTTCTGTTTGAGAACGTGCAACTTGCTCTCATGGTTGCTCATCTGGAGTTCAGGTTTATTGGACTGCTTTATTTTCTCTGCCCTCTCTTTATTCATTCTGAAAGTTTAGAAACGACATGGTGGGACTTCTCTTGGATTTGACTTTCCTCATTACACACAATTGAAATTGTCTGATATTTCTTTGGGTCTTAGATAGCAGACGTTATTTGTATTAATTCAGGCTGAAGTTTTCTGCTGTCTGGTTCTTTTTTCTAGGTTATAATTCAGGTGTGCATTTTCATTTTATGGTTCATATTTTAATGTGGTTATGTTTCTGCTGTACTACATGTCTTCCGTAGTAGCTCTATGCTTGACTCTGTTTTCCTCTTCTTTACATAGAAGTCCCATTTCTACGACACCAGGTTGTTCTACACTTTTTTTCATTTCATTTCACAAATTGCATCTCAGTCACTCATTCACTTACTGAGTTTTCCTTACTGGAGTACTTTTTCTTGTTTCCAAAGGGTATGGAAATCCTAGATGTTCATCATTTGTACTGCCTCGGTGGCTTTTAAAAGCTCAGACTTCCCTCTCTTCTGTATTTCTTTGACAACTAATTTGCTGAGCATATCCAAAGTGGGAACCCTTCAGCTGTTAGAGGAAGTAAGTGTTCAGTCTTTTTCTGCCATCTAGAGAAGAAAGTCCTCTGACTCTTCATAGGATCTAGAGCTGATTTTCAGGCTTCCTGCTCAGATAAGCTCCACTTGGGGACCCCTTTCCTCTCTTTTTAGAATTAGTCATATTATTCTCTTTCTATTTGTATGTTTATGTTAGCATATTTGTTTTAGTATTTTATTTCTGTAAGTGTTTACAGTAATTATTTTGGCTGGTGTTCTCTCCCCTGACTTAGATGTTAAATTTGGTACCCCCATCAAATCTCATTACACCTAAAAAGAAAAATAAAATAAAATTATACTTCAGCCTACAATTAGTGATTCTATTTGGGCCACTGCTAGGCCTGCATGCCACTTTCCTTTTGCCCTGTATCCTTCTAATATAGCTTTGTCAGCCACAATGGAATGGGATTAGACACATCCTTCCGGGCTGTTTCAGTACATGGAGCATAGATGGGAGATCCAAACCCTTTAGGTGCATGAGTAGTCTGGGATAAGAGACCATTTGCCAAACTTAATACTCTGTCTAGAGATGTTTTATGTAGTGAAGTACAAAAGAAAAGAGAAGTTTCATTGCACAGCTTATAATCAGGTTATAGATGTTTATAAGGCTGATGTGATTTCCTTGGCTAAGAGTGTTTTGCAGACAGCTGATTCTGGTGGTTGTGCTCCCATCTGTGGCTCCAGTGCTAGTTTGGCAAAAGACCTTTCTGTTGTTTTAGAGAATGACAAGAATGTTGATGAGGAAAATGGTGATTTCCTCGTTGACACTGAGTTCAGTTACTCTGATTCTTTGGAAGGTTAACCTCAGTTTAAGTCAAAACAAGTAGTGTTCACTTTTCCTTAGATGATTGTTTGATTTACTGATGTTTTTGCTTGGACAAGTCAGGAATCACACCAGAGGTAGGCAGGGTATATGATTTCATAGACAATGATTTGCCCAATTCTTTGGCTACCCCCCCCCCCCCCCTTGCTGGCCTTGGAAGATGTTTGTAAAGCTGCCTGTAGTCCCTAAAAAGGATCAGAGAAAATATAGGGCCTTCTTGGATATGACAGGTCTCTTTTCTTATTTGACTACTGACTCAGATGTGGTCTCCCCAGCTGTCTACTCAAATAAAAAGTCCTTGGCTTCATCTAATCCAGTGCCCCCAATAAAGAGAGAACTAGTTAGAACTTTATGGCAAAGGATATCTATTTCTGGTAATCTGGGCTTTTGAATGTTAAATTACCAAGGTTATAGGTGGAAATATAATAGAATCCATACAGTTTGATATTTTGCTGCTTCCTTACCTGCAGAGCAAAAGTTTTATATTAATGAAATTGCTTCTAATTTGACTCAGATTTCAAAACATGCTTTGAGAGGTGTGCTTTCATGCGCAGATACCATCTTGAGAAATGCTTCTTCTGTTGTTTTAAGATTGTATGCTCGGTTATGCAATCAGAACTTCTCTGATGATTTAAAAGCTGAAATTTTGAATACACCTTTAAATTCTGAATTCGTTTTTGGGCCCTATGTTACACACAGATTGTGAAACTATGGGATGATAGAGGCAAATTAATACATGTGGTATATAGGATGTTTCATGTACCCAAGTTCTCCTCAAATAAGTTATTTTTCCTTCAAGGGGTAGAAAAAACAAAGGTGAGGGATCAAAAAGGAAATGGCAAAGGATAATTCTTCAAAACCAAACAAGAGGAGTTATTTTTCAAAGAAGGATCATCCCCCTGCAAAGGAATGAGTATGCTGAGTCACAGAGCACCCCCCCCCCAACCCCTGCCCTTCCTTCTCCCTCTTTTCCTCTGGCTCTCTCTCAACCCTTGATGCCTGGATGAAAATAGTGTCAGACAAATGGGTTCTTAGAACAATTTGAAGAGGAACACACTTGGCAGTAAATAGAAAATCCTTCCCCTTTTAGGGGAATTCCCCCAAAGCTACGAACCAGACAGAGCTTCATCATATGATAGAAGCAGGGGTTGTAGAACTAGCGCCTGAGATACATAGTGACAGAGCATTTTACTCCAGAATCTTTTTGGTACCAAAAAAGGAGCACTCCTGGGGGACCCGTCCTAGATTTGCCCTTTCTAAACATCTTTGTAAAAGTTCCAAAATTCAAAATGCTCACCTTACAGTCGATCCTGGTATTGCTGTTTCATGGTGACTCTAGTTCTCAAGAACATATTTGTATTTCTCCCAATTTCTGGAAATTTTTGAAATTGACTGTGTCTGACTTACATTATCAGTTTTCTGCATTACCCTTTGGACTATCTACTGCACTTTGCATGTTTATAAAGTGTCTGGCTCTAGTAGTTGCCTATTGCAGAAGCCTAATCATCTGTATTTTTCCTTATTTAGATGACTTGCTGATTTGTTCACATTCTGCATCCAGGTGCTTGGGGTCCTTAGACAAGGTTGCATCTCTCCTTTCCCACCTGGGCTTCAGAGTGAGCCTTCAAAAGCCCTTCTTTACATTTTTCAAGTAATTGTTTTGTGGATGCTGGACAGACACAGTAAAAAAGATGGTCATCCTGATGTAAGACAAAGTTCTGACATAGAGCATTTTATTGGATTTCTCTCTTCTAGACATGGTCTCAGCTGCAGATTTCTTTTGAATTCTATGTCTTATGGCATTGATGATCCTCATGATACCACATGAGAAAAATTCATCGAAACTTGAAAAATTGTTGGATCAAGCTCCTTTATCCCTTTGATTTCCAAATCCAGGTATGGAGATTTGTGAAACAAGAACTGCAGTAATGGAAGAATCAGCTATCTCTGAATCCAGGACTTCGTTTCTGTCTTTAGACCTTTGTCTATTCTGTCCAGATGGACTCTTCACATTTTGTGTTGTGAGCAGTGTCCGTAGGAGTTCAAGTGCAAGGCTTGTGGGCTCCTCAGGGCACTCTGAAACACATAAACATAAAAGAGATGTTGCCTGTGACATCTTACAAGGTTTTAACCACTTATGGACTCCAGGTCCTCTTTTAGTAGTCACAGCCAACACTGCCATGATAGGGTACATAAACAAGCAAGGAGGTACAAGGTCATACCTTATTTGCTGGTTGACAGTGATGGCCTGGGAGCTGGCTGTACAGCATTCTATGACTCATTAGGACTTATACATTTCATGGGGAAAACACAGTGGCAGATAGACTAAACAGATCTTGGGCAGAGCCTCACAAGTGGAAGCTCCCTTTAGAGGTCTTCAAGGACTTGATCCAGATGTGAGAAACACCTCAAGTAGATCTGTTTGCCTCCTTTTGAAACAGACATTTGAAAAAAAATCTATTCAAAACTTCTTTGCAGCCATCTTGGAAGACAGATGCTCTTTCATTCCAGTGGTTGGGAATATTCCTGTATGCATTTCCATTCTTTCCAATAAATCAAAAAGTACTTTTAAAGATTCAGAAAGAATTATCACATATCAGTGTGGTAACTTCCTTTTTGCTTAGTCAAAGTTGGTTCCCCCTTCTAATAGAATTTCACAAGTTCATTAACCACAAGCTTCCTTACAGAGTAGATCTGCTCACAGATAATCAGGGGTGAATGATATACCCCAACTTATAGCAATTGCAACTGACAGCCTGGATTATTCTTTTTTGATACATTTTAGGCACTTGTTCTGTGAAGATTTGTATTTAGTATTTAAGAAGACAAGAAAACCTGCAAGTAGATAATTTTGCCTGTACAAGTACATCAGTTTTTTTAGGTGGTGCCTAGCCAATGACAGAGGTCCCTAAAGGATTCTGACCCCTTAAGATTTTAAATGTTTGTGTGAGCTACTACGAGATGGTTTGTTATATGCTTCTATCAAAGTATTTCTTGCCTCCATCTCAGCTTGTCTGTCCAAGGATCCTTCTCTTTTGTGTCTTTTTGTTGTCAGTTTATGAAAGGAGTGTTGCACATGTGAATCCCCTCAAAAGCAAATTCCTCCTGCCTGGGATCTCACTTTGGTCCTGAAAAATTAATTGACCTTACATTCTTTTGAACCTGCCTCTCAGACTGATTTATGGCTCATTATTTGGAAGACTGCTTTACTTATTGCTCTGACATCTGTGAGGCAAGCCTCTGAGCTGCAAGCTCTCATGCTGGGCCAACCCTAACTGATTTTTTTCACAAGGACAGGGTTGTGGTATGCACTAATCAATCATTCATGCCTGTATTTCTGAATTTGCCTTGAATCAAGCCACCCTACAAAGGTAAATCTTTTCCAGGCAAGATTATATCTCACTTGACTAGGGGCCTTATTGTTTTCAGTGGCGTATTTGAAAGGGGTGGATTCTAGAAGCATTCTGGAGGTAGCAACCTGGAATTCTGTTCATGTTTATACTTTCAAAAAGTATTACAAATTGGATTTCTTTTCATGTTCCAGAGCAGGCTTTGCTAGGACTATTTTCCAGGGGCTCCTAGATCCTAATCCTTCCTATTCCCAGGTAGGGTAAACTGTGGGAATCTGTCCGAAATGCCACTGAGTCAGTGGGAATTGTCAACAAAGTACAGTTGCACAACGCTTACTTACTTGTAACAGTAGATGTTCCAGTTTCTCACTGCCTGAGTAGCAACACCTACCTGTGATTCCCCAGATTATGCATAGTTGAGGTGGGTTTCAACCTCTTTGATTTGGTTGTAAAATTTGGCTTTTATATGGTATTGAGATCTTCTGCTGGCCAACTGTTTCTAGATGATTCGGGCTTCAGGTACTTTCATCTCTTTTTCTATAAAGTGAAAAAGCTATAACACTCACTCATTTCTTCTGACAGCTGAAGGCTTCCCTCCCAGGATATGCCAATCAGATGTCATAGGAAAAGAGAGGGAGGGGGAGCCTGAGCTTTTGAAAGCTAGCCAATACTGGGTTACTTTGACAGATAACCCAAAATGCCATTGAGGCAGTGAGGAATTTGAACATCATCTGTTACAGTTAAGTAGAACTTACACAACTTTTTTCTTTTATTTTTATATTTACACTTGGATACTTTTAGGCCTTCTTGAAAATAACTTGCATCGGACACAGATAGTGAGTCTTTTGATGACTGGACTATATTCAACATTAAGTGTATCTATGACACTCTGCATTGTCTCAGATTTACTTAGGTTTGTTTCTGCAACTTCAGATTATGTACCCAGTGGTTCTATGATCACACCAGGCTCACATTTGTTATGTAATGCCACATTTTTATCTGTCTTTATGGTACTGTGGCTATTAAAGTCTTTGTTGTTCTGTCTCTCTGCAATATCTCTGTTTGAAAAATGTAGTGAGAACTTCTGTTTCAGAGAATCATTTTCCTTTTGTAGGTCTATCACAGCAATGTGATTATTGTTTTGTGTACTTATCAGGGCTTGTATTTACACAGTGAACATCTTTAGCTCTGTTTTTCTGTATTATTGCAACAGATAACCATTTTCTTAACATTTTCATTCTGGATTCTGCATGTATTCACTAAGTACATTTAATTCATTTTTATATGTACTGCTTTGCACACAGCCTTTTCAAGTTCCTCACTGGTAAGTGCCAACTGTTTATTTATACTTTCATATGTCTTCTGTTGTATGAGCTGGGCTGAAGTATCTTACCATTACTTGAGAGAAGTCATTTCTTAACCACTTCACTATAAGTTGAAGCCTGTGTACATTTCTTAATTTTAGTGTCAATGTCTTTGAGCTGGGTTTTGATATGCTCGTTTTAATAAAGTGCCTTTTCTTGAAATCATTTTTATAGTGTCATCCACAGTTTGGAAGTCTTGCTGGATTTCTTTTTTTTTCACTCTCAAACACATATTGTCAGTTTGGGTTTGACCCAGTTTTCTTTTGTTTTTTAAATTTGAAGTCCCAGTTCATTTTACTTTCATAGTTTTTGCATTATCATTTACAGCTCTATTAAAATTGTCTCACATTAATTTTGTTTTAACTTAGCCTGGCCTTTCTGAGGTTGTTCAGACTGCTTCTGTAACTTTTTAACTTTTTATGAAATCTTTCCTCAATCAGTTCTTTTCAGCGAAACCAAACTCTGTTTTAGTATATCTGCCATTTTCATTTATGATTGTGTTACCTTTGCTTAGAATTGTCAAGTTTGCCATTCTGTTTTACTGTTCCAGCTTGTACAGAAAGTTCAACGTCTTTTTTAGTCAAATCATCTGTCTGTTTTGTTTTGAAATCTCTTTTGTTGATCATGTTCAGGCAATGACTTTTTAAAACCTTCCATGATTTTATTTTCACTTTCAAAAATAAACATCTGCTTCTAGATTTGCTATTAATTCTTTATGCTTAGAGACAACATCCCCAGCTCTCTTTGCAGTTCTACATTTTCAGCCAAATCCCTGACATTTTCTTCCAGAGCTGTAAAACATGGAAAGGTGTTTTATTTACTTTCCTCTTTGCTGGTTGGTTATTTGTTGTACAGCTAAATTTCCTGAAATGCCTTCCTTGCCTTTTTCACCAGGTTTTGCTTCTTAATAACATTTTTAAAGAAGACTGCTCATCAGCACTGCTTACTATCTGACCCAGTTTTTTGTAGTGTTTGGTAGCCATTGTAGCTCACACAAGTTTATTTTCAGACAAAATGTCACTACAGTATTGACAAATGTATTTCACAACACACAGCCTTTTATGTTGCAAGTCTGATTTAACCAATACAAAAACCTCTTCACTGCCACAAGAATCTGCTTTTTATTACTAGAGTAAATCCATGTAGTTTTCTCTGTTTTTTAGGTATAATAGCTGCTCCATTTGTAACAAACCAGTATTCAGGCTTGCTATCTGTTTATGCTTTTCCTTTATTTTGTCACAAATACCTTACTACTGTCACTAAGGAGTAGTAGTTTGACAGCATCCATTAAAATTCAAATTCTCCTTTTGTACATGATATCTGCACACTACGCATTATGCTTTTTCCTGCTTCACTTTTCAAAAGACTGGGCTTACACGTTCCTCAAACAGTTTATGCAAATTCAGAAAAACTTCCCTAGTAGACTTTTCTTGTCAGACCACCAGCCTTTTCCAGCCACATAATTCTCTTTTTATTGTAGAGGCACAGGGTATTCTGCAGTATAGAAATATTACAGGGATTATACTTCTGAAAAAGTACCTTAAACTATTCCAGAGTGCCATAACATGCGATTACTCTGTACACTTTGTTTCTTCATATCAGCTGTGTTTGTAAGTTTAAAACATCCTACATAGTCTTAGTTTTCCAGTACACCAAGTTCAGAATTATGTAAGTTATTTTCTCAGAGGTGTCACTCATCAAATGTGTTCTGCATTAATATTCTCATTCCTTTCAGCAGAGTTCCTGAACACACACTTAGTGCTTTGAGTCAGTCACCAGAGCTGTGGATGAAGGCAAGGTGGTTCATACAGCCTACCTTGATCTGGCCAAGGTGTTTGATACCATTCTCCGGAATCATAGAAAAAGTCACTAAGCTAGGCATCAACCCCTATATCACTAGGTGGGTTGCAAACTGGCTCACAGATAGAGCCCACAGTTTGAAAGTAGCAGACTCCAAGTCAGACTGACCACCAGTCACGAGTGGAGTCCCACAGGGTTCGGTCCTGGGTCCTCTCCTGTTTGGTATCTACTTCTCTGAAGTCCAGGCCAATACAAAGGGTCTCTGGCTGACAAAGTTTGCAGACAACTGCAAGTTGGGAACTATTATTAACTCCCCAAGTGATGTTGACATCCTACAGAAAGGCCTCACTGAGACCAACGACTGGTGTGAGAACCATGGCTTTAAGCGCATTGCTAAAAAATGTGTCGTCATCCCCTTTGGAAAAAACCCGATTCCCGTGAATTACCTCATCAATGGTAGTCCACTGATTACAGAAGGTATTATAAGAGATCTGGGAACACAGGTTGACAGCAGCCACTCTTTTGACCATCACATTGCCACTGTGGTCAGAAAGTCCTTCTATGTGGCAGATCTCATTACTAAGGGTTTTGCATCCAGGAAGAAAGAGGTCATTGTTTCCCACTACTCTTCCCTCATTAGGCCAGTCATCTAGTACAATGCCCCATTTGGCATGTACCTCACTAGACACCTGCAACAACTGGAGAGGCCGCAAAAGTACCTCACAAAGAGGATCCTAGGCCTTAAACACTTGTCCTATATGGACAGACTCAAAAAAGTCCTAACTATTCTCTGTCTCATATCGCCTACTTAGAGGTGATCTTTGCTTGACATACAAAGTCACATCTGATCCAGCTCTGTTAGAAATGCTATATCTAAGGAAATCCCAATTCCTCCTCACCACACTCTCCAGTGACTTCAGCCTCATTACCACAATCAACAGAACATGCTGGAGGGACAGGTTCATAACCCAGAGACTGCCCTTGCTATGGAATAGACTTCCCATACATGTCAAACAGTGCACCTCACTGGCCCTCTTCAAGAGAAACATTGATGAGTGGATGGGAAATAGAAAATTCACCCCGGGGATCACTCCAGTGGCTCTACTCAACATAGGCACTGGAAACTAAGGTCACGTGGCACGATGTCAGGCTAATCCTTTGGACTAGATTTGTAAAGGCTCCAGGGCCATTAGCCTAGTACACACTTATGAACCTATGAACCTATAACATTTCCCAGCACACTTCTTTCACCAGTTCAAGCAAGTCACGCACAGCTTTGTTAATCAATTTCATTGATATATCACTTTGTTAGAAATGTTCACCAGTGTTTCTCATAGTACACTATTTACCCTCTAGCTCTTTAGCTCTTTTAAATGTGTTCAGTATGTGTGTGTGTGTGTGTGTGTGTATAAATATATATATATATATATATATATATATATATATATATATATATATATATATATATATATATATATATATATATATATATATATATATATATATATATATATATATATATATATATATATATATATATATATATATATATATATATACACACACACATACTGTTTTTTTTTACTCTCTGGTTTGTGACCAGCATTGAGAATGCTGAAGACTGTTTAGAGTAACTTTATAGTTAAACACACCCTGGAGAGCTGCATTCCTTTCTGGTTTAGGGAACAAAGCTCAAGCAAAGCATACATCACTGTTTGTAGCACCACACTAATAAAAGTCAGGGAGTTTTTACTTACCACAGTGTTTTGTCTTTCTTTTTCAGTTGAGAATTTATTTGTGTAGAGTCAAGGCTGCCAGGACACTTCACAGCTTTGTAACTTTGGGACAAGCTGTTTCTGTACTCCCTGAAAACCACTAGTATGACATTGGCATAGTGCTTGTACTAATAAAACAGTCTTTGAAGCCAGTATTGCAATTTCCAACTGATTGTTTTTACCAGACATATAAAAATTCCCCACATTCAGACTTGGGAGGTTGGGGAAACGAAAGCAAAGCATGGTTTTGTATTCACTTGTTATTCTCAGTCCATAAGCTCCAGTGTTTAGCAACTATTCAGAGTGTTATATGCTTATATAATACAGTCCTAGAAAGTAAATCTTTCTTACAAGTACTTCAAGAAGATCTAGTAAGCCTTCCTTCATACAATAACAGCACAGTTCTTCTTTTAGATGACCGTGATAGTTTGATGCAGCAACAAAAGTATTATTTGTGATTTCTTCACAAGCATGCTAACAACCAAGTTGTGGGAATATTATCTTTGTAGGAAAACACCAAACATCCAGAATCCTATCTCTGTATCTTGAGACTCATCTAGCTTTCTCAGTCAAGAATCTTATTTTTTCTGCTAGTACTCCAATTAGACTACTTTCATTTAGTAAGAAAACTCGTACCTCTCTTTGAGTGTGACCTTCTCCAGGAAATAACCCCCTGTCAGGGAATCGTACCTTGGAAAATACTGTTCCAGCTGTAGTATATGCAACATCAACTAAAACTGCACTTTGTTTTACAGGCTAAAAAGGTTGTAGCATTACTGTGTGTGTGTGTGTGTGTGTGTGTGTGTATATGTGTGTGTGTGTGTGTGTGTGTGTATATGTATATATATATATATATATATATATATGTATGTATATAAATATATATATAGATATATAGATATAGATATATATATAGATATATATGAATAATACAGAAAATATATTATGCAATGTGTGTGTGTGTGTGTGTGTGTGCGTGTGTGTGTGTGTGTGTGTGTGTGTGTGTGTGTGTGTATATGTATATATATATATATATATATATATATATATATATATATATATATATATATATATATATATATATATATATATATATATATATATATATATATATATATATATGGTTCCCGTTCAAAACGTCGAAAACTCATAACATCTAATTTCAAAACAGCGAGACCATAAGATCGAAAATTCAAAGCATCTAAAACTTATAGCATCGAATCTCACAACATTGAAAACTACAAAGCAAATATAAGTAACTTTCCACACACTACTTACTACGTTTCTGCAGGGGGGCAAGCCCTCCTGCACCCCTGCAAGTGGGGGGGGCTCCCCCCCACACCTGTAAATTAACTATACCAACTCCAAGGTCGCACTACAGTGGGAAAAAGTTAATTTCCTGACCCCACTATATCATGAGCAAAGAATGTACACATAATGTCTAAATCACTTATCTGTATGGCCTAAAAACACTATATACAGATTAACAGAATAAACTATAACATTTACATGTTTGATGATACACTACTCAGTCTTATACATATTCGATGTTGTGAGATTTGATGTTATGTGTTTTAGATGTTTTGAATTTTTGATCTTTTGGTCTCACCTCTTTGAAGTTAGATGTTTTGAGTTTTCGACGTTTTGAAGGGGAACCATTTATATATATATATATATATATATATATATATATATATATATATATATATATATATATATATATATATATATGACCCAACATAGCTCATCTCACTTCCCCCTCTTGCCTAACTCTCAGCCCCACTATGAATTCTCCCCTTCCCCTACTCACCCCCCATTTTCTCTCTACTACTTTTCTCTCTCTCTTATTCCGCTACCCTTACTATCTGTAGTTTCTCTGCTCTCTTTCTTCCACTAACACTACAGTCTAGAATTAATGTATTTTCCCCTTCTTCTTGAACCTCCCTCTAGCAGCTTTACTATTCTATTAACTTCCTTCACTTACTCTCTAACTATATCTTTCCACTACTCTCTAATTGTACTCCTCTACAATGTAACTTGGAAAATTTCCACATAGCTCCTTCCTAACACCTAGCTTCAATATGAAAATCCACGCTAAACTTTTATTCTTAGTATGTTAATGCCTGTACATCCATTTTTACTACTTTATTGTGTAACTATATATGGCATAGCTATTTTTTTTTTGTTTTGGAATTCTGTATCTCAACTTATTTCTATTTTGAAATATTTGTATGAACTATTTCTACATTGTTTTGTAGTAATTTGGAGCGTTTCTCTTCAGGTCTCTGCTGAAAATGGGCACTAGCTCAGCCAGACTAACAAGGTCAACAAGTGTCAAATAAATAAATAAATAAAATACACCCCACACATGTATATGCAAGTGCAAATTTGTGAACATGTGCTCTGATGATGGCTTGCAATACATTTTTGTATTCTATAATTATTAGTACATTCGCAGTCAGATAATCTGATTTCACCACACTTATTTAACTATATGGCATACCATTGGTTTCTTATAACAAAATTAATACTGTTTATCAGAAGTGGTACTGATTTTTGTTTCATCCATTATTTTTATGCCTTTTTCATAAGATAGTGCTGAAACTTCTTTGGGAAGATGTTGTAGGGTAACATATTTGTAAGTCTACATTGCATTTTGTGAACGTAGTGATTTAATTTTGGTAAAATATTCCCGTCTGAATTTATCAAACTGAACTGTTAAGTTCTGATATGTATTTTTGTAAATACTAGGTGCATTTCTTAAACTAACTGCTAGATGTCGCTATAGACTGTACAGAGTGATATCCTTGATTTTGTACATGATAGAAATAAACTGCACTAATCTTATAAATTTAAAATAATTATGAAGGAATTTATGTGACTTTAAACTTGTGTTTTATATGTATGGTGGCTGGTGAAAATTTCACAATAAAAATCAGTAATGTTTATCAAATTAAATCATATATTTTGCAGCAGCATGTTCATTTTTGCACATCTGTCACTTTTATTTCTTTACAGTATAATTTTACCCTGAAGTTTGCTAATATTTATCACGTTAGAATTCACGTCTTTTGCTAGGTGTAATTTTGCTGCCCACTGCATATGCCTGGTTTACCATTTCTACATATGTCAGATGAAGCAGTAACTTTTTCAGTGATGGACAAAATGCAGCATCATGTACATTAAAAATTTGTTAAAAATTTATATCAGTTATTTTCTGTTATTCCCTAAGACAGAGCTTTGTGTTAAATGCCCTGATTTCTTAAAAATATCTTTTTAAAAGATATCGCTTTTTGGGCAGGAGGTTGCTAGAATATTTTAGTCATGGAAACTCCCATGCAGTGCATTTTTTTTTTGCTTAACTTTGCTTTTATTTACTGTAAGTACAGGTTTCAGCACAGTAGAACTTTAGTAAAGTTCTTTATTTATTCCACTACCTTGTGGATTTCTTGAGAGTTAGGTTGTGTGGCTTGTGGCACTGATGCATTTCATTTTAGTTTTTAAAGCTATAGGGGTTTGTATCCTGTCAAGTATCTTACATCCCGACAGAATACAAAAACTTTTAGGTTCCTTCTGCATCTAGGAAACATGAAGGCATGCTGTTATAAAAGTAGACATGAGGGTACCAAAAATCAGAACTTCCTTGCTATTGAAGATTTCATCAGGCTTTGTCTTGTCTGTGTCTACAGTGTTTTGGCAGTTGACACGTTCAGTTTTTGGAAAGGTAAGCACCTCTCTGGGGACTTTCCTTCCTCTTTTGAATAAAATTTGAGAGAAGGTTTTTCTTATGACTAAAAGAAATGGGAAGTCTCGTTGTGGAACTCCGATACTATATAAAGGATCCCATGCAAACTGTTTTTGTCTTGAGGAGGCACACAATGTCTTCTTCTTTCAGATGTGTTTGTCCTTTATTCCCAAGACAATTAAAATTCGACTTAACAGCCTTAATATATTTCTTGAAAATCATTGTCTGATGGCCCTTGCATGCATTTCTTTTGGTACTGGCCCTTGCATGCATTTCTTTTGGTACCAGCTTGATTTCTTTGGATGTCCCCTTTTCTGATACTGATTCCTAAGAAATGAAAATATCCTAAAGAGGCTTCCAAATCTGCTGTGCCTTCGGCCTCTCTTCCTTGATGGAAGAATCCACTGTGGCCTTGGAGTCCTTGGACTGTCTGTTGGATACACCCGACCCCTCTTCTGCTACTCAGACTTAGGACGCTAATGGTCAGGAGCCTGATGCATCCTTAAAGACCACATATATGGCTACGACTAAGAAGTCATAATCCCACCCTGTGCATTTCGAAGGGCCAGATGGAATCCCTCAAATCTAAATCTGAAAATCTCCAAGTATAGGGAACCATTTAGTTCATACTAATTTGAAAACAAACAAGGGTTGGGATAGTGCAAAGGTTGTTCTACTTGTAAATATTTGTATAAGAAAACTGTTATTAATATTAATGGCTTGAAGCTTAGCCCCCCCCCCAACCTCAAGGGTAGTATTTGTTATCAGAGGGCTGTGGCATATGGTCTGAGATGTTGTGACAAGTATTCCTGACAGATTACTAGACTACTTAGGGAGTGAGTACAGGAACATATCAGGGAAATAAAAAAACTATCGTCTACAAATCCTATAGTCTTGCACTTTTTTGAACAACATCACAAGGATTTTGAATTAGTAACATTTTATTATGCATTTAAATAATATTTTTTATGACTTAATATTTATAGTTTACTCCCGTGAAGTTTATGTGTATGAAAATTCAAAAGTTTCCACTTTAAATTATTAATTAATGGTACTCATTTATTTGTGAGTTTAAACTGAGGTATTGAGATCATAGGAGATTAGTAGGCTATCGACCAGTAGGTCATTTTAAGCCTAGCCATTTCAAACCAATGTAATACAGTAGAGGTACTAGTCAGTACCCAAGATTGTATTTAGTGATGACTGACCATGTCCAGGAGGGTTGTGGGTGGTATCCCTGGTAAAAATGTATGGTGCCCATCCAATCATCCAGGTTCCTCTTGAACAGTGTCATAGAGGTGCTCTGTTTCACATGAATTGGTAGCCTGTTCCAAAATTGTGTCAGTTGCTGGGAGATAAATCTCTCCCTCCAGCATGTCCTATTTAAGTTGTAGGCCATATTTAAGTCCATGGAATGGGTAGCCCTACACCCATTTGATTTATGGATATTCAGTAAGTTCATTAGGTTTGGGTCTTGGGTTGCTCTGTAGGCCATGCATAAGTCTCCCCTAAGAAGTCTATACGATACAAAGTATAGTGACAGGGATTTTAGTCAGTCGGTAAGGCACATGCTGGAGGCCCTTGATCTTCTTTGTTAGAAACTTCTGAGGTCTCTCTAACTACTGTAGGTGCTTAGTATGGTACATACCAAATGGGGCATTATACTCAGTTATGTGCCGGATAAGTGCTGAGTATAGGGAGGTTATAACTTCTTTTGCTCTTGAGGTGATGCCTTTACTTATCAAGTGAGCTGCATGGAAAGCTTTCCTTACAGTGGTAGACACATGGTGGTCAAAGTTAAGGTCTCGTCCAACCTGTGATCCCAGATTCCTTACTACTTCATGGGTACTTAGGGTATTGTTATTGAGTTGATAATGTGAAGGGACATTGTTTGTGCTGAAGGGAATGATGATGCATTTCTTTGCATTCAGTTTGAGACCGTGACTAATGTACCAGTTGTTGGTCTGTGTGAGACCATCCTGGAGTATACTGACATAATTTGGGGATTCAATGATTGCACCTAGTTTGCAGTCATCTGCAAACGTGGTCAGCCACAACCCTTTAGTTTTGACCTAAACCTCTGAGAAGCATATACCAAGCAGTAGGGAGCCCAGCACTAACCCCTGTGGCACCCCGCTGGTAACAATTCTGCTGGTTGATGTGGAATCACCCACTTTGACAGTGTATGTCCGGTTTGTGAGCCAGTTGACAACCCATCTTACAATGAAGGAGTTTACATTCAGTTTGCTAAGTTTATTGGTAAAGCCTGAATGTGGGATTGTGTTGAAAGCTTTTGCCAAGTCAAGGTATGCCGTGTGCACAGATTTGCCTTCGTCAGTGGCCTTGGTCACACTTTCAAAGAAATCCACCAGATTTAACTGACAGTATCTGCCCTTCCTGAAGCCAAATTGGGTAGGATCCAGAGTCTGGAGGTCACCTATGTCATTATTTATGATGTCCGTAATGCTATGTGCCATGGCCTTACAGATGATGCTGGTCAGGCTTATGGGTCTGTAATTCCCTTGTCTGTTGCTAGGCCACATTCAAAGCCTGTGGTAAGGCTATGATTGAAAAAGGTACTTAGTGGTGATGCTAGTTTATGTTTTAGCCTGTTTAGAAGACAACTTGGGATGTCATCTGGTCCCATAGAGGCCGTGTTCTTTGCCTTTTACAGGGCTTTGAGGACATGCTCTTCAGATATGTAAGGTGGGGTGAAGTTTGGAGGAGGGTTTGTTTTAAGTTAGGAGTAGATAAGGAAGTGAAATTTTCACCAAACCTATTCACTAGCAGGTTCACTATCTCTGTGGGGTCAGTGTGTTTGATACCATTGGCCACCAGTTCTGCACATGCTTGGCTGCTACCCTTTAGGTTACATACATAGCTTCAAAAGGCCTTATGGTTATCCTTGGCAGAACATGCTAGGTTTCTCTCAAAGGAGCTCTTGGAAGTTTTGACAAGTTATCTTATTTGCTTGTTAAGGCTGAGGAGGTTGCTTTTTCATTGTTGTGTCCTTGCCTTTGTCCATATTTATTTAAGGACAGTTTTTTTCTTGGATGTTTTCAGAACCTAAGAAGTCAAGCAGCCAAAGTTAAGTGAATCTCTAGATGCCCTCTGTATCACTGTTGCAGAACTCTTTATAGAAAGAATGTCCCTCCCTGGACAGCCCAATGTTCAACCAGTATGAAAAAGCCTAAAAAAGATCTTGAATTTGCCGTACGTCACATTTATGCTACCCCCACAGAACATAGGCCATAAAGAGGACATATGGATGCAACTACCTAGAATGTCTTTTTGCCTCCAGTTCGAATGTCATTTTTTCCATTTGGTTTGAACACCTTGTTGCTGTACTGAATATTTAGCAACACCAGATAAGTGCCCAATTGGGGTTGTCCCCCCCCCTCCACTTTTCTTGGTCTTGAATTGGATTTTACTACCTAAAGTTCATTTCATCCAAGATGGAAAAATGTCAGTATGGGGATCCCCATAAGTATCATCACAAGCAATGTCTTTTTTGTTTATGTGCTTCCCACGACCATACCTCTTGTAGTATCTGTAAGGCATTTATGCTTAAGACACGTGGAATCCATTTGTTTTCCCTGGCCATTTATCTTGAAAACCAGCGGCTTAAACAGAGTAGCACAGCAGAATTCTTTAACCCCGAGATATTCCCACTAGATAAAAAAAAGGCCAAGAAGTCTCAGCCAGATTCATTAGCTGTCCAGCCTCCACTAGATGTCCCTCTAGAGGCAGGTAATAGCTCTGGAGGTTGTTCAGTGTTTGTCGGATTCCTGTGCCACGACCCCACCAGAGGCTAACATGAATCCATCTTTTCGCACATCCTCTGAGGCTTTGCAGGAGTCTGCTCCAAACATCAAGGAGGATTATCTTGAAGGGTTCTAGAGGAATTACATAGATATTGATCAGGGAGGATGTTCTCGGTTCTCTTTTTGAATCTCACCAAAGGTTGGAACCACCGGTATTTGTTAGGGCTGATATCCCTTCTAAGAAAAGACAAAACTGAAGCATGTTTCGGTTCATTCTGTGAATCCTCAAAGGGAATGGCAAGAGTTTACTCAGAACTTGTTTTCTGCCTTAATGACCCTAAAGCCTCCTCTAATGGTTTCAGTACCTACTCCTCCTTGGACCTCTACCCCTTTTAAATGGCTTAGGGAACTAGATTCCTTGGATGAGGATTCATTGTCTGGTGAGGTGTCTTTGTCCTATTCTTCACAAATGCCTTCACCTTTGGCTTACGGTTCTGATGAAGAGAAGTCTGTTAGACCTAAGTCTCCTTTCGAGGAATTGTCCTTTGGGGGCAGAATTGCTAGGATGATGGAATTCTTTAAGTGGGATTCTTCTCAAATGTCTGATATTTAGAAAAGATGTTATGAGTCGCTTCAGGTGGATACTTCTAAGCCATCAACAGTTCCTCCTGTGTTGGCTGCCTTGTTAGATGCTTTTATTGCTGCTTCCAAGTCTCCTGACTCTCAGCCTCCTGCTCCTAAGAAACCTGATAGGTTCTATAATGTTCCCGAGGATTGTCTCTTTTTATTTAAATGTCCTCCTGCTGATCTTGTCATGGTGTCAGTCTCTTCTGATCAACCTTCTAAACATTTGCCTTCTGATAGGGAGAGTAGGGCAATGGAGAGGATTGACAAAAAAGTTTACACTGCTTCTGCTTTGACCTTTAGTGCTATTAATTACCAGACCCACATGACTAGGTATGCTCTGGTCCTGATTGCTCAGGCTTGTCAGGTTATCCCTGCCCTCCCTTGTTCTGATGGCAAATCCTTTGCTTTATCTTTTTTGGATTCTGCTTCTCAAGTGGCTTGTCACTCTATTAAGTGTAGCTGTGATGCTGTTGACATCTCTCCTAGGGCTGTGGTTTTTGGGTCTGTTATGAGACATTATTCTTGGCTTCGTCTCCGGTCTCTACCTAAGGACATTAAAGCCAAGTTGTTGGATGTTCCTTTGGATAATACACATGTTTTTGAGACTACTGCTGCTGACATGTTTAAGTCTCATCAAGAGAAGGGTGAAGCTTTGCAAGACATATTTTTGTCTCTTCTATTCCGAAGTTCCAGAGGAATTGCCCTTCTAAGTCTTCTAGATCTTTTGTTCACAGGCAACCTCGCCAGACCTCTAAGGGCATGAAGGGTGGGATGTGGCCCCATCTGCTAAGGCTTCTCAGAATTCTGCTACCCAGAAGCCTCCTTTATCTGATAAGCCTTCTTCTCTTTGACAATTTTCACCCCCCCACTTCTTCAAGACCTGGTTCCTCTGCCCCTTCCACTCTCCCTTTGTCTTCCAAATTGGTGTCTCATCACTTCATACGCTTGGGTTCTTTCTGTTATCTGTCAGGGTTACTTTGAAGTATGGAAATTCTCCCTCCTTTTTCAGGGATTCCTCAACCTCTTCTAGAGCACTTTTTTATTTTCCAAAGGTTCTAGGGTCCCTGTTGAACCAAGGGACCATTCAACCTGTCTCCCCTTCCCAAGTGGGAAGGGGTTTTTATTCCAGGATGTTTCTTGTTCCTCAAAAGACGGGCACTTGGAGACCTATTTCGGATATCTGCTGACTCAACACCTTTCTTGAGATCCCTTCTTTTTAGATGCTTACTCTTCATAATCTGTTTCCTCTTTTATTACTACAGGTTTTTCTGGTGTCCTTAGATCTGAAAGATGCTTACCTTCATATCCCTTTTCACCCTCTCTTCATCAGTTTTTTACGATTCTCTGTATCTCCCTCTCATTTTAGTTCTCTTCTTTGCCCTTTGGCCTCTCTTACTGCCCCAAGGGTATTCACAAAATGCCTAGTTCCTGTGATTGCCTTCTGTAGGCTCCAAGGCATTCAGACTTTTCCTTACCTAGACGATCTGTTGCTTCAGGTGTCTTCTCCCAGTCAATTGTTACAGGAGCTGCAGTTCACCATCTCTCTTCTTCATCTGGGGTTTACTGTCAGCTTACAAAAATCCATCCTGACTCCCTGTTAGGATCATGTGTATCTGGGATGCAGGATTCAGATGGTGCCAATGCTGGCTTCTCTTACGCCTCCAAAGGTATTGCCATTGACAGCCTTCTTTCAGTCTCTTCTTCTTCAGACTTCCATGCCAGCCAGGCAGTTTCTTTGGGCCCTGGGATTTATGGCATTTTTTATTCCAGTGCTTCCTCTTGCAAGATTGCATATGTGGGTTTTTCAATGGTACCTCAAGTCAGTTTGGTTGTAGCATTGTCACCCTTTGAATTTCAGTGTACCTGTCCTTCCTTGTCTCAAGAAGGAATTCAAGCGGTGGATTCAACAGTTTGCTGTCATCCCGGCCCTTTCATCCTCCAGTCCCTTCTCAAGAGCTGTTCACCAATGCCTTAGACATGGTGTGGGGGGCTTCTCTTGGTCACCCGAAGGTTCAGGGTCTTTGGCTTGCCCATCAGACGTCAGACCATATTATCATAAAAGAGATGAGAGCTCTGATTCTGGCCCTTCTGGCTTTTCACCCCATGTTCTCTGCAGGCCACTTGAAGGTGTACACAGACAACATTACAGTAATGTGGTATGCCAGCAAGTGGCGGGGGGGGGGACAAAATCTTACCTCCTCTGCATGAAGGCGCTTCAGACTTTGGAAGTGGCTCTCAGTTATCAGTTAACTTTTCAGGCAGTATACATTCCTTCAGAACACAATCTACTAGCATACTGTGTGAGCAGGTCCAAAATACAGGCTCACAAATGGATGCTTCACAGAGACGTGTTTCTGGACATTGTCCATTGGCGGGGTATTCCTAATGTAGATCTTTTTGCCTCCCCTCTGAAAAGTCAGCTTCCTCTCTTATGTTCCAGAGTGCCTTGCAATCTGACGTGGAAGATGTACCCCTTTTCCTTTCCTTGGAAGGGGAGGTTTCTTTATGCTTTCACACTTTACCTCTACTTCCAGGAACCCTGCAGAAGATTCAGCTGGACTTCCCAAAAATCATGCTAGTAACTTTCTTTTCACCAAGACAGCACTAGTTCCCTCTCTTAATGCATCTGGTCAAGGTCAGTCATCACAAGTTACTTCACAGTTGGATTTTCTCACACAGGACAAGGGATGTCTCATCCATCCCCAGTTGTCCACTCTGCAAGTGACAGTGTGGGTGATAGGGTTTTGATCCCTTTCAGGCACCCCTTTTCTGCTCATGGTTTTATAGGATACAAAGAAACCTTCAACTAGAAAATCTTGTATGTCTAAATGGAAAAGATTTTTGGTCTGGTGCCATGCTCATATATAGGACCCTTTTTCAGTGGAGGGTCCCTCTGGTCCTCTCTTATTTGTGTGAGCTGCTCCAGTCTGGCTTGGCCTATTCTTTTGTGAAGGCCCATTTGTCAGCCATGTTTGCTTGTCTGCTCTTGAATCCTCCATTGTCTTTTCATTTTGATGTCAAACAATTTCTTAAAGGTATCCCACATAATTTGGCCTCCAAGAAAACCTATTTCTTCTCCTTGGGACCTTAATTTTGTTTTGGAAAAATTGACTCGGGCTTCTTTTGAGCCTGCAAATTCTTCTTCTTTGTAACACTGTACCTAGAAGACTGTTTTGTTGCTGGTTCTTCTGCTTCCAGAGTTTTTGAGCTCCAGGCCCTTATGGCCATTTCTCTTTTTTTGTTTTTTCATATGGACAGGGTGT
This sequence comes from Protopterus annectens, assembly GCF_019279795.1. NCBI lineage: Eukaryota > Metazoa > Chordata > Ceratodontiformes > Protopteridae > Protopterus > Protopterus annectens. The sequence continues at coordinate 505,213,767 of NC_056727.1, forward strand.
CCCTTTGTACTAATCCTTCTTTTATGCCCAAGGTAGTAAATGAGTTGCCCTTGAATAAGTATGTATGCCTTCCTTCTTTTTTCCCTTCTTCTCAGTCTGCTAGTGAGAGGGTCTTGCTTACCTTGGATTTATACAGTCAGCTCAGGTACTATTTGGATAAAACTAGGACTATTCATAAGTCTGATCAGCTTTTTGTTTCCTTTCATCCCAGATCCCAGGTCTTTGGGCTTGTCTGTTCCTAAGCAAACCATCTTATTTATTTATTTACCGGGAAAGTCCAACTTTGGAACAAAGCCGGTTTTCAGCGGAGGCCCGGGGAGAAATGCTCCAGACACATGTCTATGTAACGTGGGAGGAAACTGGAGCACCCGGAGGAAACCCACATGAATGCAGGGAGGGCATGCAGACTCCACACAGAAGGCACCCCAGCTGAGAATTGAACTGGAGAACCTCTTGCTGTGAGGTGACAAAGCTACTGCTGCATCACTGCGCCGTCCGTCTCCTGGATATCTAAGACCATTTCCTTTTGTTATTCTTTTCATGGCAAATCTCTATCTACTTCTGTTAGGGCTTATTCCACTAGGGCTGTTGCCTCTTCTGTTGCCTTCTTCAAGGGGTTGGGCATAGATACCATCCTTGAAGCTGCTACTTGGTCTTCAGTTCTTTATTGCATACCTTTACTAAGCATTATAAGTTGGATATGGTTTCTAGGGTCAGAGCAGGTTTTGATGAAACCATTTTATGTGGTTTTGTTGTGGGTTTGTTGAGGGCTGTTCTCATTCTTCCACCTACCATTCTGTTTCTTACTCTCACTTCTATAAAGAATACTGCAACGGTGATATAAAAGGACATAGTACAGTTGTGTAAAATCTTACCATAACAGTAGATGTCCTTCTCTTCACTGTTGCAGTATTCGCTCCTTCCCTTCAACCCCCTTTTGTTTAGTCTGCGTTTTTTTTCCTTCTGGATATGCGTGGACTACTTTGTTTTGTGGTAACTCTTCTCTTTGGGACAATTAATTTCTAGGTAATTGTGTCTGTATGTCCCATTTATGCCCTACATTCTGTGTATGGCGCATACAAGATCTTTTTTGGGCTTTTTCATACCGGCCAAGTGTCAGGCTACGCAGAGCAGGAGATCCCCTCTATAAAGAATACTGCAACATGAAGAGAAAGATAGCTACTGTTATAGTAAGATTTTAGGCAACTGTACTTTCTCTTTTGTTTATAAGTAAATTAATAAGCTATGCAGTTTTACTGAAGTCTCACTTGTCAATGTGTATAATATAATCCTTAAATTACTGGTTAGGGAAAATGTAGTTGGTTCAGTGATGGAAGTATGAACATCCTATTTTTCCAGGACTATAACTTTAGAAATCCCCTCGAAAGAAAACCCAAATGACTAAACATCTTTCTCTACCATCTACCCCTTCAGCCACAGAAACTAATGAAGAATGGTACAATTTTGCAAAGGGGCTTTTCAAAGACTTTCTGTCCTAAAGTCTTCCCAGCCACTTCCCATTTGAAAAAGGCAGTGACTCAATAATTCCCTCAGGCAGTGACTCAATAAGTAAGAAATGGAGGGACTAGACTGTGCTTTCCAGGTCCTTTTATGACACTATTGTTAGGATGAACAACTTCTTCCATTGGGAATTAACAAGAAATCTCAGACACTCAAAAGAGGTACTCTGAACTCATTTAGGTAGATATTACATTTAATTCTGCATGTACCCCTCCAAATGGTCAGCCTACCACACTCAGAAAGCACAGTAGGCTTTACATAGTACCTCAGTCTACTAGTTTCTATTTCATAACCCTTTTATAGATCCAGCTCTGTTTCTTTGGCTAAGGTCTCCAGTGCTGAAGAGTTAACTGCTACTAGCCGTATCTCATTTGATAATGATGGAAGGGCTTTTGACAGATATGGGAAAAAGGCTATACAACTTCTACATTAATTTTTAGGATAATCAGTTTTTATGCTCACATGGCCAAATAACTTCTTGCAATCTTTGCACATATGAATACGACTATTGCTGATTTATCTTCTTTTGAAGGAAAATCCTGTTTACTGAACTTAATGTTTTTTTCAGTATCAGGTAACCAATCATACTCTAAAATGTTCTTATAATGCAGTTTCCCTAGCAGCTGCCATGGATTCAGTTATGAGCAGATATGTTAGGCTTAGAAGCCCAGATGCTTAATGCTGCCTTAGACAAATAGGTGTGGTTTGGTGCTTTCTCACCTTAGACCCTAAAATGTTTGACGAAAGAGGGAATCTTATTCAAGTGGTTAAGAAGATTTTCCAGGCACCCATTGTGAAGTACAACAGGAACTACCCCTCTAGTCCTGGGTCTTTTTTCAGGAAATCCTTCAAACTATCCCAACAAAAAAATTGGTAAACACCAGTACAAGAAAATGTGGGAAGGGACTTGAAATAAAAAAGGAGTGGAGCCCAAATTCCACCATATGCTAAGAATAATGCATGGTCTGCTTGTCCCAATCTTCTCCCCTCTCCACCCTGGCCATCCACTCAGTCTAGCAAGCAGTCATTCATTCTTTCTTTCTTTCTTTCTTTCTTTCTTTCTTTCTTTCTTTCTTCTTCCCTCTTTGAAAACAGATACTGCATATAGTTCGGAATGGACTCCAGTGAAACATGTTCCAGCTAAGTAAAACAAAACAAACAACGGAGCAATGGAGAACCCTTATACATTAACAAATTTATTATAATTCTAAGAGCTTTCGTCAGTGGTCTGTCTGACTTCTTCATTGATAAAAAACATAGGTTAACACAGCCCTTATTCACAAAAAAAATCACATGGTCAAGTTCATCATTTAAAACATTGATCAATTAAAAAAACAAAACATTCAGAATGGGTATGTGTGGCAGTAGAACTCTTTTCCCGCCAGCCTAAGCATTCTGCAACACCTAGAAAATTGAACTCCACTGTTTTTTTCCATTCTGTCTCAAATCCGAAGGCATCATAGCACCAGATCCAAAATCCCAACAAAAAAGTATTTTATTCCAGACTATTTCTAATACCCAGGAAATAGGGAAGCTAGAGACCTGTGTTGGATCTGTCTCTTCTCAATCTGTTAATAAAGGTTCCAAAATTCAAAATGCTCCCTTGCTCCTTCCACATTTTGGTTACTGCTCACCTCTAAGACACTCGTCATCATATTTGGGTTTCTATCAGATAGTCGAACTTCTGCAAGTCTGATCCTCACATGGTCAAGACCATAAGTTCGAAGTTGCAGAAGTTTGAGCGTTTCAGTGCAAATCTCCATAAGGGGAGGTTTCCGTTTTGTTCGATGTGGTGCGATCTCAGAGTTGATATATTTAAGTACCGGGGGTGTGGGGGTGCAGGGGGATTTCCCCTCTGCTTACAACAGTTTGTTTTGTTTTGTTTTCTTTTTTTTGTTTATTATTCATAGTCGAAGTTAAACATTCCATGTTCGAAGTTATTAAACTTCGACTATGTAATATAGACCCTCATATTTCACTTCACAGAAGTGTCAGGCAGTATTTAATATTTGTCTGCATCTGGTTTACATTTTTAATTTCCTTCTTTACCCTTTGAGCTTTCCACCTCACTAAGAATGCTCACTAAGTGTCTACCTCCAGCAGTTGCTTATTGCAATCTACAGGGATTTCATATTTTTCCGTACTTGGATGATTGTTTTATTTCTGCAGACTCTTTTTCAGAATTGTCACAAATGAGTTTCAAAAACTAGCTTTCATCTCACTCTGGAGCAATCTTCTCTTCCCCTTCTCACAGACTGTCATATCTAGGATGCCTACCTGATATATCCTTTATAATGGCTTATCTTCCTCAGGCAATGGATGACTGGAAAATCTTCTTAACCCCTTGAAAAGTACCGTTTTACCATCTGCAGTTCCTAGAGTTTCCAACCAAACTTTAACAGCAGCAGAGGATTATGTCAGGATTGTGGGATACACATTTTCACTATTCTAATGCTTCTGCTAACCAGATTACACATGGGGACGATTCAATGTTTTTTCAAGTCAGTGTGGACTTAGCACCAGCATCCTCTTTCATTTCCTATCCCTGTTCTAGAATTTATCAGGAAGGAACTCTTATGATGGGTGAATCAGAGGTTATTGAATCCATGTCTGTCTATGTCACCTTCCACCCCTACTCAGTCAGAAAGTAAGGATGCATCAGACTTTGCTTGGAGAACAATATATGAGGGCACCAAAATCAAAGTGGCTTGGGACCATCACATGAATAAAAAATGTGTAAGCGTCAAGAAAATGGTGGCCTTGATAAATGCTTTAAGGACTTTAAATCATTTTTGGGCTCCAGAACCTCTCCTGGAAATCATAGACAACTCCACAGTGATGTGTTACATAAATAAACAAGAGGGACCACATCTTACCCCTTATGCAGGCTAGACATGATACCCTGAAAAATTGCAACTCAGCATAATCTTTCTATCCAGGCTACTTGCATCCCATCACAGTAGAACACTGTGGGAAACAAGTAGAGCAGATCCAGAACAGATCCTCACAAATGGGTATTAAACCCAGAGGTCTTGCTGAAGATTATCCACTTGTAGGTAGCTCCCCAAATAGATCTGTTTGCCTCCATTCAAAGCAGACAGCTAAACATATTCTGCTCCATCACACCTTGCTAAAAGGCCTTGAAAACAGATGCCTCTTTCTTCCCATAGATTGCAATGTTCCTATATGCCTTCCCCTTCCCATAGATTGCAATGTTCCTATATGCCTTCCCCCTTTCCTTTGATAACAAGAGTTCTTTTAAAGATTCAGGACTTTCCAAGAGTCATACTAGTAATTCACTTTTAGACCAGACAACTTTGGGTCTCCCTTCTCATGAACTTGGACATGGGCAATTACTACAAACTTCACCACAGAATGGATCTATTCATTAAAGGACAAGGGATCTGGCTCTTTAGTATCTGTGTAAATGGCAGAAATGAGGCCTTTTATTTCTCATCCATTAAGGGTCATCTTTTGCCCATTTCTGCTTGTTCGCCTTTAGATCCTATTTTCTTCCTTGCCCCAGGTAAAATAACTTTTTGAAAGGAGTAGTGCATATCTGCCCACCTCAAAAACAGATGGCTCCTCCTTGGAATCTCAACTTTATCTTGGAAACACTCACTCTTCCCTTTTCAACCAGTCTGTCAAGCTGACATGAAGTTCCTGACAGTGAAGACTGTTTTACTCAGTGCTCTGACTTCAGCTAGGTGAGTATCAGGGGTTGCAAGCTCTGATGGTGATTCAACCCTTTTTCATGTTTCACAAGGATAAGTTAACCTTAAGAACTGATCCTTCCTTCATGCCTACTATGATTGCTGAATTTAATGTACATCAATGCATTCATCTCCTAGTGTAGTTTTCTGAACCTAAAAAGGAGAAAGAAAATTCTACATACTCTGGATCTCCACAAGCAACACAAATACTACATTTACAGGACAAAGGATATCAGATGTTCAGATCAGCATTTCATTTCATTTAATGAGAAAAAAAGACAACCAGTGTCAAATCAGATGTTTTCTAAATGTTTATCCCATTCCATCCATTTTTGTTATTCCCAACATGAGAAGTCCCTCCCTCAGAAGGTCAAAGCGAACACTGCCAGAGCTTTGGCTGCTTCTAGGAAGTTTTGGAAAAGGACAGACTCTAGAACTCTTCTAGAGGCAGCAACTTGGTCTTCTGTACACAAAATCCAGTCTTTCTCCAGGGCATGTGCAAGATTTGCTAGGTCTTTTCCCCAGGGACTCCTAGAAGTGACCCTTCTTTCTCTTCCCTGACAATGTATCTAGGCTTTGGCAATTGTCACACATAGATTTATGCTACTGCAACAGTGATCTAATGATGAATGCAGTACAGCTATGCAAGTAAACATATTGTAACAGTAGATATTCATCATATTGATCATTGCTGCAATAGCCTTAGCTATCTGGGTTATATTCTGACAAGGACATAACAGCCAGCCAACTTCCAAAGCTTCAGGGCACCTTCCACATGCCCAGTCAAGCAGCTCAAGCTGAGCTGACTAAACAAAGGTTTGGTTATGAAGTCCTTCAGGCCTTTACTGCTGCCAAATAGTATGCTCCTCTTAGACTTTCAGGGATCAGCGGTTGGCTTGTGTTTTTCTTTGCTAGGTAGATAATTCCCTTTGGGGAAAAAAAACCTTCCATTTTCTTAATTTTCTTAGATTCATAGACTCATAGACTGGTACTAGGCTAAGTGGCTTTGTGGGCCATTTTAAGCCTAGCCAGTTACTGCATGTGAGAATCAAACTCTGCACTTTCTGTTTGCAAGGTAAACATCTTAACCATTATGCCAACCTCCCACTGTTAATGTTGTATTACGTTCTTCTTCAGGAAAATTATTTTAAAGCTAGGATTGTTTTGTTTTAATGGACTGGGTCAAAACTATGATGTACTTTTAAATGGAGCACTCATTTTTTCCTCTCAGTTTAAAAGTAGTGTAACTGAAAACATTTTTCTGTAGAAAGATTGTTTTTCTTCTGGTGGGGTTGGCATAGTGTTTTAAAGCTCTTTTTACTGTGTTTTTTTTCTGTCAAAAAAGTAACTTTTCTGGACTGGTAGTGTTTACCAGTAATAGCTGCTTGTCTTCCCCTGGAAAGAGGTACCATTTTCAGCTTGACCATGGAACAGAATATAGTACCCATGGTCGGTCCGTCTTCCAGCCACAGAAAATAAAAATTAAGCAAACAACCTTTGCCATGGCAGCAGGCTAGCAGTTTGCCTCAGCTGCAGGTGAATGACTCTGCTGTGGCCGTTTGTTGTACCTCAGACCACTCATCTTTTACCCTGGATCCCTCTGGTATAGCACCTACAGTCATTGTGGACCAGGGGTTAGCCACATCCTCTGCGGCTGTTGGGGTTACTCAGTGGACAAGGGACAGCCATTCTTGCTGGTTCTGGGAGAGGGAACAGGGAAGGTTTCCTCTGTTGTGTGAGAATGCTGTGTTCACCCCTGGTGAAGCAGCTGCTACTATTAGTAACACTGTTGGCCCCATTTTGTCTGTCAAAAAGAAACAGAAATCCAAGCATGTATCTGCTCCTGTGCAAATTTATTTGGATAGGAGTAACTTACTGGATCTGGCTCAGAGTTTAATTCAGGAAGTTGCTCCTTATAGTAAAGTGGTTTCTGGTAAAAGAAAGAGGGGCTCCACTTTTACTAAAGAGATTCAGGATTTTGAATCTGAACAGGAAGATGCAGGTATGGATACAGTGATTTTTCCTCAGGTTTCTGGTTCAGACTCAAGAGGAGAGCTCAGTTTCTGATTCTCCCTGTGGAGGGGTTCTCTTTCTCTGAGACTGTCACTAGAATGTGTCAGTGTTTCAGTGGAGAACACTGAGGTTTCTCAGTCCCTCAGAAGATACTATGAGCTGTTACAGAGAGATTTTCTAGAACCTACACCCATTCCTGCTGTTCTGTCAGCTTTAGAGGATGTGTGTGTTACTGCCTGCAGTTTTTCCTGATAGCCAGCCAGCTGCCCTAAAAAGGCAAATAGAATGTATACAGTTCATCAGTCATTTACATTTTTATATACTATTCCAAAGTCTGTCTCAGCAGCATTAACCACAACGTACCTTGCTGTCGGTTTTGTGTTTTATTTAATCAGCGCACTATACGTCATCGTTATATTTTTGCCTCTAAATATTTTGGTTCTTGGTTTAATTATCCAGAAATGTTGTCGGTTAGCCATTCAACTACCGGGATTCAGAAAAAATGCAAAGATAAAGACAGAGACAGGCTGCCGAGGTGCAAAACTACAGACGACGCTTCTCCTAAGCCAGCCGCCAGTTCACCGGTACTCAGTGAGGCGCTTTCACAGTCCTTGATACTGCTACTTCTGATTTGCAGGGCTCTACTGAGACCCATTTGGAGTCCGGTATGCCACAAGATACTTCAACTATGGAACCCGCGGATGTCTCTACCTGGGATGGGTCCGGAGCCGCTGTGCAGGCACCGGCTTCTGAGGGTGTATTCAGGCCTACAGACTTGCATATTAAATCGACACCTCCTTCATTACTAAGGCCTAAATCTCGATCCATGTCTAAAAAAATGATGCCCAGGCCACATACTCAGGCCCCTATGCCTAAAAAACAAATTATAAAAATGGCTGAAGATCTAATAACTCTAATCAGGGGTAGTCAACCCCCTCCAAGAGGCCTAGGGCTGAGCTTGATTATGAATCTTCTGATCAGTATTCTGTTTCTTCTGACTATTCTGATGACCTGGATTTGTCCATACCTACTTATGAGGATTCTGATGCAGAGGATTCTATTTCCTCTGCTTCCCCTCCTGAGGATTTTTCTTTTGTGAAAACGTTATATACCTTAAGGGAGCATTTCCACTGGGAAAGCTAGGAATTTTCTGATTCAAAAAAGAGGCTTAGGGATTTCCTTCTTCTACCTCAGCATAGGCCTTTGGCTATACCTCCTGTCCTAGACATTGTTGATGATGTGTTCTCGGAATCCAGTTTGGCCCCTGATTCCCTGCCTCCTGCTCCTAGTAAACCTGACAGATACTACAGGGTTCCTGAGTCCCACAAGTTCCTTTTCAAAAATCCTGTTGCAGATCCAGAGACTATTTCTCAGGGGCCCAAGGGCATTAAGGCTTCTACTGCTAAAAATCGTACCCCTTCTGATAGAGACTCCAGGGCGCTGGATAGATGGGGTAAAAGGTTTATACTTCTGCAACCTTTGCAGTCAGAGCTTTAAACTGCCAATTTCATATGTTAAAATATCAGCAACATATTACTGGACTGCTTAAACAGAAAATGATGTTGATCCCTGACTGTGTGGAAAATAAAGATTTACAGGACTTAATGCATTCTGCTGAACAAGTTGGAAAATATACTTTGCAGTGTGTTTTTGATTCTTCAGAGGTCTCTTGCAGGGCTGCTGTTACTGGGTCTGTGCTTAGAAGGCATGCTTGGCTTAAGGAGCAATCTTTGCTTGATCATGTTAAAGCTAAATTGTTGGATGCTCCTTTAAATTAGGACCGCCTGTTTGGCAACAAGGCTGAAGAAGTTCTTAAAAAGATGGAAGATAAAGCTAAATCTATGCAAACTGTTAAAGATTTTTTACAAGTGCAACCTCCGGGATTTAGTAGGCACTGACCTACTAAGAACTGGTCCTTTCCAGTCCCTTCCAGGTCCTCTCAAGCCAAACCCAGACAGCAAAACCCCAGGTTTCAGTCCCAGGGGACTCTCAGAACTAAGCAGTGGGGGGCCTCCACTTCCAAATCTGGAAATAACAAGGCACCCGCTATGGTAAACAGTCTCAACGACTTCCTTTTAAAATTCCCAAGCACTTATCTTTTGACCACCCCTTTGGGGGGAAAGATTGTTCTTCATGCAAAGAACTGGGAACTTATAACCCAGGACAAATGTGTTTTAAATATAGTGTCCCATGGACACAGATTTCATTTTCACACATTGCCAACACCATATGGGTGGCCAGACCTGCCCCCAAATCAGTGGGCAGAGGCTGAAAAATAAGTACTTTCCCTCTTAAGCATGGGGGCTATTCAACTGGTACCAGAAGAGAAAAAGGGACAATGTTTCTACTTCAGACTTTTTCTGGTACCCAGAAAAGGCAAATCATGGCATCCAATACTGGACCTGTCGACTCTAAAGTCCTTTTTGGAGATTCCAAAATTCAAGATGCTGACTCTTCACCTATTTCTTCCTATGCTAGGCAAAGATGCCTGGTTGGCAACACTAGATTTAAAAGAAGCATACCTGCACATCCCAATCAGGGAATCTTGCAGAAGATACCTATGCTTCAAAGCAGGCTACACGCATTATTAGTTCACTGCACTGCCCTTTGACTTGTCTACTGCGCCCAGGGTATTCACAAAGTGCCTGGCTCCGGTTATTGCATTTTGCAGGCAAAGAAGTATTCAAATATACCCATACTTGAATAATTGTCTAATTCAGGCAGAAAGCCAGGGCATACTTTTGAATCATCTGGCATTTGTAAAAAGTGTTCTGACTTGTCTGGGGTACACCATAAATGAAAAGGAATCACAGCTGGTACCCTGTCAATGAATTACATTCCTGGGAGCAAGCTTGAATACAACTGCCCAGATGACTTACCTCACGCCAGAAAAGCAAATTCATTTGGTAACCTATTTCAAACAAGTGGCCACAAAAACCCTGCTATCTGCAAGACAAATACTGCAAGCCTTGGGGTTCATGGCCTCCTGCATTCTTCTAATTCCATATGCAAGACTGCATATGAGGAAACTACAGTGGTATCTAAAAAGTCTATGGAGGCAACATTCTCACAGCCTGGAAACAATGATTCCTATCATACCTTGCCTACGCCTGGAGTTCCTCTGGTGGGCAGAGGCCTGCCAGCAAAACAAGGGACTACCATTCACACTACCCCCTGCCGCCCAAATCCTAACTACAGATGCTTCAGACTATGCATGGGGGGGCTCACCTGGCAGGAAAGTGCATTCAGGGCAAATGGAACCCAAGGCAAATGCAGCTACATATCAATCAAAAAGAAATGTTAGCTGTACAGAATGCTCTGAGACAGCCTTCAAGGACTACATTCTTCCAGGACAACTAATGGTAAAGACGGACAACACCACGGTTACGTGGTACATAAACAAGCTGAGGGGTACACATTCCTACCCGCTCTGCAGACTAGCCATGGCATTGTGGAACACAGTCTTGAGCTACCAAGTGCACCTACAAGCTCAATTCCTGCCATGAAAATTGAATACACTGGCAGACGGACTAAGCAGAAACCTCATGGACCCACATGAGTGGAAACTGGAACCAAGGATCTTCAACATGTTGACAAGTGAATGGGGAAGCCCAGACATAGATCTATTTGCCTCCCCCCAGAACTACCAGTTGGACAAGTTTTACACAAGGACTCCCCACAAACAAGCCTGGAAAGTGGATGCTCTGTCTTTCAGCTGGAAAAACCTATCAGTCTATGCCTTCCCCCCGTTGCCTCTGCTCTCCAAAGTTTTACTAAAGGTCAAACAGGACAAACCAAGGATGATCTTGATTGCTCCAGACTGGCCGTGCCAACACTGGTGCCCTCTCCTGCGTAGTGTGTCACAGTTATCTCCATGGCACCTGCCTCAGACCCCTTACCTGCTGTCTCAGCAGGAGAACCAAATTCTGCACCCTCAGCTACCAACATTGAACCTTGCAGCCTGGCTAATCACTTAAATTTACCCTTATCATCCCTCAACAAACCTGTGATGGATGTCATCTTAGAGGCAAGGAGACCTAGTACTAGAAAATCTTATGCTGAAAAATGGAAAATATTCTGTGCCTGGAACCAATCTCAAGGGATGAGCACAGCAGCGCCTAATTTACCTGAGATTTTACAATACTTAACTGAGATTCTTCACAAGGGCCTGTCCTTTTCTTCCATTAAAATCCACACCTCAGCCATTTCAGCTCATTATAACACAGAACCTCCCCTTTTCTCTCATCCTCTGCTCAAGCAGTACCTCAGAGGGGCCAAAAACTTAAGACCACCCAGGAGAGCTCCAACCGCTGCTTGGGACCTTAACTTTGTGTTGGAGAAACTGACTCTACTTCCTTTCAAGCCAGCTGCTACTGCAGACTTAAAATTTCTTTCTTGGAAAACAGCTTTCCTATTAGCAATCATTTCAGCTAGAAGGATATCTGAATTACAGGCTCTTATGGCAGTGGAGCCTTTCATTATCTTTCATGCGGACAGGGTGTCACTCAGGACCAATCCATCCTTCATGCCCAAAGTGGTATCCAGTGTGGCTCTTAATCAGTCCATTCATTTGCCAACCTTCTTTCCCAAGCCACAGAACAAAGGGGAATGGATTCTGCATTCCTTGGATGTGCACAGACAACTTAGCTTCTACTTGGACAGGACTAAACCTCGTAGAAAATCTAAACAACTGCTGGTAGCATTTGCTGCAGGGGCAGAGGGGAAGGCTATTTCAAAACAAACCATTTCTAAATGGATAAGCCATTGCATTCATTTTTGCTGTAAGCACCATGGAAAACCTATCCCCCAGGGGAACAGATCTCACTCCACTAGGGCTGGCTCTAATTCTGCAGCTTTCCTCAGAGGTGTTCCTACCAGGGACATCCTAGAAGCTGCTACTTGGAGTTCTGTACATACTTTCAACAAGCATTATCATTTGCCAATTTTCTCTAAATCCAGAACTGACTTTGCCACTGCTGTCTTGCAGGGCCTAAAGGCCCTAATGCTATATAAACTCCTCCTCCCAATCTACCCAAATGTAATGACTGCATAGTACAGTTGTGTACACTTACCATAAATGTAGATGTTAGAGTGTATTCACTGTTGCAGTCCTGGTTACCCACCCTCCAGCCCACTAACAACTTCTGGCTATGCCTGTACTTTTCTTTACTATGCTTAAAAGCCTTTTTGGTGTATTTGCTTTCTGTTGGAGTATACCTTTGTTTTTTTGTTTTTTATGTTTATTTGCTCCCCATTGGGGGGGGGGGGGCACCTGACATCTGGGGCAAGAAAAACTGATGTAATGATGTTGCCTGCATGTTTTATACCCCTGATTACCTGATGTCATGGAAGAAGGAACAGCAACTGACGCAGGACCCAAGACTTTGTTAATCAGGCCGACTGAGGGCAAGCTGCCAACAGATTACCCAAATGTAATGACTGCAACAGTGAATACACTCAAACATCTACATTTATGATAAGTGTACACAACTGTACTTTTTCCACCTTTCCCACTAATATTGAGGTACTTCTGAATATTCAGAAGGAATCCCCAAAGATCATTGTGGTGTCTCCCTTTTGGCCTAGGCAGCCGTGAATCTCCCTTCTTTTGGAAATGGCTAGGAGCAGTTACCGAAAGCTTCCTCACTGAATGGATCTATTCAGACAAGAACAGGAGTGTTTGACACACCCTGACATCAGTCATCTTCACTTGACTTCCTGGATGATAGGGTTTTAATTCTTTTTAGGCACCTGTTTACTAAAGACATGCAGCATGTATTAATGGAGGCAAGAAAGCCTGCTACTAGAAAATCATATCTTACCAAATGGAAAAGTTTTTCTTGTTTGTGCCTACAATATAACCGTCACCCATTCAGGGCTAGTTCTTCTCTGGTTTTACAATATTTCTTGTTCATTTATCAGCCATTTCAGCATGTCTACCCGTGGATTTTCCTCTTTCAATGTAGTCTCATGTCAAAATGTTCTTGAAAGCGGTTGTTCATAAAAAGCCTCCAAGAAAACTGGCAGCCCCTCCTTGAGATTTTAATTTTGTTTTAGAGAAGCTAACATTTCTCCATTTGAACCAGCTAGTCTGTCTGACTTGAGGTTCTTAACATGGAAAATAATTTTACTGAGTACACTGACCTCTGCAAGAAGAGCATCTGAGTTGCAAGCTGTTATGGTGAGTCAACCCTATCTCATTTTCCATAGGGATAGTTTTTTTTTTTTTTACTAATCCTTTTATACCTAAAATGGTATCCAAGTTTACATTAAGTAAAGCTATCCATCTCCCTGTTTTCTTTCCTGAACCTAAAAATGAGGGAGAAGGGGTACTCCATACCTTGGATGTCCACAGACAAATGGGGTACAATCTTGACAGAACTAAATATTTCAGGTATTAGGCTCAATTGTTAATTTCTTATTAAAGTAAGAAGCAGGAGCAATCTGTGTCAAAACAGATTTCCAAATGGTTGTCTAAGACTATTACCTTTTGTTGTACTTACCATAACAAAACTATTCCAGGCAGGGTCAAGTCACACTTTACCAGGGCCTTGACCTCATCTGTGGCTTTTTTGGTTGGATTCTAGAAGTATTCTTGAAGCTGCTACTTGGTCCTCTTTATATAATTTTACAAAGATCTATAAGTTTGATCCCTTCACTAAGTCCAAACCAAGCTTTGCCATGACCATTCTCCAGGGACTCCTGGACCCTTCTCCTTCCACCTTCCAAATGTAGTTAGCTAAGGTAATATACTCATATGGGTAAGGCTACTGCAGCAGTGATCAGTATGAAGAACATAATACAGTTATGGAAGTTGAACTTACCATAACAATAGATGTTCGAATGATTACTGATGCAGTAGCTACTCCCTCCCTCAATCCCCCCTTGTTTTCTGTTGTGTTTTTTATACCAGGGTGTAGACATTTATTATTTTTGTTCTAGCATTGTCCTTTCAAGGCTCAGCTTTCCTCTTTCTGCTGGCAAGAAAGCACTGAAGGGCTTTGTGCCCAAACTTGTCTTTTAGTCAGCTCACCTTGAGCTGCTTTATATAGATTGGGCACATGGAAGGCGCCCTGAAGCTTTGGAAGCTGGCCAGCTGTTATAGCCTTGGCAGGATGTAACTCATATAGATAAGGCGCAACAGTGATCATTCGAACATCTACTGTTATGGTAAGTTCAGTTTACACAACTGTACTATTGTCGAATAGATCACTGTTGCAGTGCTAACAGCATTCCACTATCCCCTTCTTATTTTACTCTTTTCATGCTCTTACTCGATCTTTTCCTTCTTCTATTCCTTAGCCAGGGCAGAGTACCCTTTGTCCCTGTCCCTCTTTCACCTTGCACATAAAATTCCAAATTTGGATCTTGATCTTGTTGGTTGAATATTAGATCTTCCCTTTTGTTGAGAGGCAAAAGTCCTGCTATTACATCAGTTATCTGTTCGAATATACTGTACTTTCAGGATTTCAGTGCAGTAGGAAATATATGTATGAATTATTTTTTTCTAATTGATGTTGTCTAGCTTCATTTTACTTGGTGTCTGGTTTGCATTTCAGTCAAGCCTCTTTAAGTTAGTTTTACAGTAATCTAGACACAGTTAAGTTTGTATAAAATTTTCTAATGAAGCATATAACATTGTTTTGTTTATTTTATTGCCTCACAACAGAAAGGTACTCCTCTTACTATACTTGAAAAAAGATCTGATGGCTGGTGGCTTGCTGAAAACATAAAAGGAGAGAGAGGCCTGGTTCCAAAAACCTACTTGCAGGTCAGTGCTTTTTATGATGAAATAGTTTTTCAGTTTCTTGATTTTGTTTTTTTATGTTTTCCCTAAAATGCATAGGATTTTTAAGTCCTTAGTCTTAGGGAAAACTGAAAAGAAAATGTGGAGGCCTTAGACTGATTCTTTGAAACTATTTAATGGTTAAGGATGTATAAATACAAGAATATGGAAAATGAGGATAGAAGGCAGACAGCTAATGGGCTAAATGAGTAGGTATTGTTTCACATAAAGGGAAATGCTTAACTCAAACAGCCTTCTTGAAGATATAATAAAGTCAAAACATTGACTAAATTCAAGAATGCATAAAACAGTCAGAAGGCTAACCATATGAGGACTAGGATGGAATGGTGGTGGGATAAATTATTTTATTATTAGGAGCTTCAGCTTAGCTAAAATAAAGGCACATATATGAGCTACACTCTCATTATTTGCCTTTATCTGCTTTGTTTGATGTAGCTGTATTTTTCCTGTGATAAAAAAAGGAAAATTAACATTTGCTCTGCTATGGCTTCTAATATATAACATACAATTTAACAACAACAAGGGAGAAATATATTTAATTTGCAAAATATGTATGGATGATAAGCATATATGGCTGTATTCACTAAGTATTCCTGAGTAATTAAGTACAAGGAGTACATTCAGGTTTTCTTCAAATAATCACCGTTTGTGATTTCATTTTCCCACACTGTTTTTATCCAGTTTGGGTTCATGAGGGAGCCAGAGACTGTCCCTGTATGCAGTTAATATAAGGCAGAAAGTCGATCCTGGAACAATACCAGTCCATCTTTGGGGTGCATGTTAGCAGTTTAGTGGATCACTAATTCACCTATCAGGATGTGTTTGAATGTAACAGAGACTCTACAACCTAAATTATGTGTGTGTGTGTGTGTGTATATATATATATATATATATATATATATATATATATATATATATATATATATATATATATATATATATATATATATATATATATATAAGATGAGCAGAATGTTATTAGCCCAGACAACTTTTTTGCAAAATGTCATATTTTTGACTTCTATGCACAGATCCAATGATTTCTTAACTCTGTGAGTTCACTCATTAATGGTTCGACTATATTAAATGTCAGGATGTCTTAGTCTCCCATATATTTTTAAAGTCATAAAAATTGTGTTTTCCAAAATTAAGTAAACTACTCCATCATTGTCAAGTTATTACATTAGATTTAAATATTTTGTTAGCTTAAGTAATATACTGATTATTTATTTACCCTAAACTTAGTAGAAAGATTGTTACCTTGCCTTACCAGGAAGTAATGTGGAACACTACTAATTAGTGTGCTGTCTCCTTTGTGTCATTGCTACATAATGACAAGGCATGGCTGCCCAGTCAATAACCCCTTATTGTGTTGAATAAGCAATGACATCAGTTTTGTAGACAAAGATGACTTCCAAACTTAACTTTGATCTCCTATTACTTGCTGTAAGTATATCCAACGTCATACTTGATTCCTGCTGAGGCAGTTTTCTTTCGTAATTATTACCTAAAAAGAACACTGTCATGTGATCCGAAATTTAAATCTGTGCAGTTTCCATAGCAGTGATCAATTCATTTTTGTGGTACATATTAAAGGAGGATTATAAGGGCCCATGGTGGGTTAATGAGTTAAAAATTCTGTTTTCTTTGTGGACTCATGCATTTGCTATGCTTTAATGTTTCAGAGTATATGACAACACTCACACAGAAATGGGAAGTGCTTAAAGAATACTTGCAGCTAGATAGTGTCACACCAATTGTTACTTTGTGTATAGAAGTACTATATTTGCTGTTTGTAGGTTTCTAATACAATGTATTTGTGGTCTGTGGAATAAGTTACCACTACAGGTGAGGCAAAGTGCTATTAACTTTTTTGCCTAATGCCATGGGAGACATGGTCTTGGCAAAGCTTGATCTGAACCTAGAGAAACTACTATATTGCTTGTCTTTAAGGCTATTCTTAACAGTTGGATGAGATGACATAAATTTGCATCGGGATTATCATGAATGACCCCACTTGATTTGGGAAGCAGGCACAATTTTCCTATGTTCTTTTGTAAGTGCAGCAGTGGTTTCCTAGTGTGCAAAAGCATGAAATAATGACATTTATTTTTCTATTTATTTTCACAAATTTTGGCCGTCTCCAGCCTTGTTTATCAATTGATCCTTCTGTTTCCATTTGTAACCAGTTAACATCCTATAAAATCCCACTGGGGAGCTCTCTGTTTCAAGAGTAAATTTTCGCTGTTGGAGCCTTCAGTTTCATGTAGGTAGTAGTAGTAAAGAATAAGTTTTAGGAATCTATGAGCTGTCATCCTTCCCTGAAATGTGCTTCCACTCGTACACCATACAGAGTATCCAGCTACAATTGTTCACTCCTTGGTAAGTTAGTGCTTATTTGCCGGTCTTTTCCATTTGATTTATCTTATGATCTTCTACTTGTGACTGTTGTGCAGTGGTTGACAGAGTTCATGTTGACTTGCCGATGGTAATTTCAACAAATGCCATTATTCCAAATCCATAGTTCTGAAAACCACTTCCAGCAATAAACAAATACTTTTTTTGCAGGCCTGCACCTTCCCTGTGACAGTAGATCCCCCGCAAATCCCCAGCTTAAACTCTGTATTCATACACCAGTATAGAAAATGCATCCACGGTGACCACTAAAAGTTATTTTCAGAACATCATTAACAGTAGCAGCTCTCACACAAATGCTAGCCTTACAATTTTCTGGCTCCCATTTGACAGCTGCTATATCCCTCAGTGTGAGTAGGCTGATGGTCGCCACATGCTTCTGTCCTTCTCTTGCTGAATCTTCTGTTGCTCAGACTGCTAGCTGAAACCATGCCATTTGAGACATGTCAAAGATTCATCCTCTGCACCACAGAGCTAGCATGTTTACCATGCTTTGAAAAGACAATGTGGACGAGGCAGTAACAACATATCAAGGGTTGTTTTAATTGGAAAAGCAATATATTTGTGTTTGAGTTAAACAAATATTGCCAGTTATACTGTACCCATACATTACAGTAAACTTCCTGATAATACACCAGTGATTAAATAGTGATGTGACTTATTCTGTTCACAAAGTAATATATTTGCTGTATGTTAATGAGAAAAGGCTACCTAATTGTATTGTAACAGCCACACAGTACTAGGAATTACCTGATGGGACTCTGGATGATAGAAATGCATACATCAAAAGGCTAATTTCCATTATTTTATGTTTATGAATAATACAGTAATTCCGATTGTATTGCAGATCCTTTGCAGCAGTTGGAATTGCCTTATAATGCACTCTGGTTAGATTGTAATATAGCAATGACTGCTATTAATGAGGAAGCAATATATTTTCTTTTTGTACGTGCGGCAAGGACTTCTTGGTTAGATTATAACAAGTACATAACACTGAGCATTGCTGCAGGCCAAAGTTAAAGACTACTATGTGTGTGGAGGCAGTATTTGCTGTGTGTGAGTAGAACAAGTAATCTTGATATAATAAAACACCATCTGGATCAGAGATTTCCATTTCATCTCTTCGTACTTTCACTTTCTATATATTTGGGTAACATTTTCATCTTAGAAAGGTTGGATATTAATGAATGCGTTCAGGAACTTTAATAAGTTGCAATATCCTTGGCTCCCAAATGTGGCTATTTGAAAGCAAATTGTCTGACAGACATATATGTCTTTCTTTGTCTAGGAGTGAAGCACAATACTGCCTGGTGACTAATCTGCTTGAAATTTAACAGTGCATCCAAGCATAAGTGATGCAAACTTTAAAATAATATCATATGCCACAGAAGCACCTCAGGGACACTGCTGTAGTTTGTTCTCCCTTCTCTGGTCACAGCCTTGGCCAAGGTTCTTCTTTTAATGTTGAAAAACATAAAAGAGAGGGAGTTCTTACGACTTCCAGTGTGACTCTTTAGCATAAAATGGAATTTTCAGTCTGCTGTCCTACTGTTTTTTGAAAATAATTAGTTGCCCTCTCTAAAAGTTCACACAGACTGTATTTTTTTCCTTAGCTATAGCCAAAACAATTAAGAAAACTGCTAAGAACAAGTGTACCATGGATTTGGAGAAAGAGAATTACTACATAGGTATGGTAATGGGCAAAATGGCGAATGTTCACCAAGGATTTGATTTGCACACTGAGGATATGGTCCTGTTGTCAGCATTGCAAGAATGTCTGTGTGACCTTTTTACTGTTTGGTGTAGAGAATGATACTTGATAATTTCCAGAGAGTAAATACCAAACGTGATGATTTTATGTTGTACTATTGGCCAGGAAGGCTAAAGTGGAGTCATTGCTGAAGCAACACTTAGTAAAGATTACTGACCTTTTGCAGCAAAATAAATCTTTAAAGGAAATGATTCTGACTCTGGAGATGAAGGTGGAATTTCTTTGCAGGAAACAAGCAAGCCTTGAAGACAGAACTTGAAGGAAAAACGTGAAGATCATAGATGTCCCAGAGTAAACAGAGGGTTGTGACTTTGTGCTTTTTGTCCAGAAATATGTGGCATACTGGTCTGGTGTGCAGGATAGTGAAGTCTGGATTGAGTGAGCCCACAGAATTTTTATTCCCAGCTCACTAGGCACTCTAAAAAGAGCTTTTATTTGTTTTATTTATTTGACATTTTTTTACCAGGAAAGTCTGTCTGGGTTAAATTGTTTTCAGCAGAGGCCCGGGAAAAAAGCTCTATGTTTATAACTTAGTTGCACATATTATACACAGCTGCACATTCATAACTTTGTTGCACATATTATACAATAGGTTACATATATAGGAATTCACTAATGGATGTGGTGGTGCTGTGGTAGTGTTATCGCCTCAAAGTAAGAAGCTGTCCGGTTTGATTCTCAGCTAGAGCGTCTTCTGTATGGAGACATGCGTGAATGGGCTTATCTTCATTGAAGGTTGTGTGTCAGGGCTGGTAACTCTGCACGTAAAAATCAACTACCAATCATTAGCGGACTGGAGTTCCACTGTGGCGACCCCTAACCGGGAAAAGCCGAAAGACACAACAACAACTAATGGATGTATTATAGGCAGGCACTTAGAGTTACTTTTATAGTAATAGTAGAGTAATTACAATTTACATTCATACACAAATTGAAATAAACTTCATAGGGTAAATAGTATTTGCTTAGAGCGTGTTTGAGTATCATGACACAGATTGGAGTGGGCCACTCAGAATATAAATCCTCTGGCAAATGAGTAAAATGCTAGAGACAGAATAGTGCACAGTTTCCAAAAGTTTAAAGTAATAGTAGATTAGTTTAGGAGGGGGAGGTTAGTGTAGTAAGAGGAGGTGTAAGGAGGGAAAGACGTGGATCATCCTGGGGTAAGGCATGTGCATAATCATGAATGTTAAGTTGTCAATCTCGCCTTCATTCTTGCTGGGTGGGTTCGGAGCCGATCCTCGGCTCCGACTCGGCACTTGCTTTAGCTTGAGAACTCCTTTTACCAGCTCGAGGCAACCCTATATCCCATGATGCAAGGCGGAACTACCCCAGATCTCGTTTGCCGCTTAGCGAAAGAGGTCTCCTTTGCCAGCTGAGGTAAGTAATTTTTTGTCAAAAAGAAGCTTAGTTAGGGATTTATTTCCCCCTTGTTTCCACTTTCTTAGTGTATAGTGTGTTTACATCCCACCCTATTCCCTTACAGTTTAAACTTTTAAATTCCTTTGGTATTGGTATAAAAGTTAAGTTAGGCCTAGACCCCATTAGTTAATCCCTTCCTGTGTGTCTGTGTGTTAGGGGATTAATTGTGTGTGTTTGTTGGGGTGTGTGTGTGACTTCTTCCTTAGAATTATGTCAAAGGAAGGCAAGGTCTCAGGCTTCAAGAAGTGTGACTCGTGCTGTCAGAAAATGTCTCTGACAGACAGTCACACTTCTTGTGTTTACTGCCTGGGGCCTTTGAACCTGCAGGACTCCTGTGCTTTGTGTCACTCTTTTAGCCAGAGAGTCCTGCAGGAACGGAGGAATAAGTTGATCCTCCATAGCTTACTTAAGCCAGAAGGTTCTCCCTCAAAAACAGGGTCTGGTAAACCTTCTAAGCCACCGAAGGTTCAGGCTACAGTATCCAAGCCTCCTCCGGTGGCTCCGGCTCCGTCGGAGCCGAGATCCGCTCCGGCTGGAACCGATCTATCTGCTTCCAAAGTAGTGGGTTCGGCACCGATTGGTTCCGACACCCAGTCTACTGTGGCCTTGTCGGCTCCGGCTGGAGCCGACACCTTATCCAGCATTGGAGCCGAGAAACCTTCGGCTCCATCTGGAATTCAGGGGACTTCGGCTCCGATGACTTCGTCCGAAGAGATCTCGGTCCCCTTCTTGGAGTATCCACTCGGCTCCGAGGTCTCCTCTTTTGTCGGAGCGGAGCCATCGGAGCCGATCTTCGAGATCTTCCAGGCTGTCTGACCACGATTTAGAGAGGGTGGTAAGCAGGCTGTTAAAGTCGCAGGCACTGGCCCAAATGCTCCATAGCCCGTCTCAACAGACTTCGGCTATTGTTTCACCCCTTGAACTTCCTCCTCCGACTCCCCACCAGAGTTCGGGCGGAGCTTCGGGACAGCGACTGTTTGGCGACGGAGCCGATACATCCTTCGGCTCCGTCATCTTCGGCTCCGATCTCCTCCTTGAGACCTTCCTTGGAGGGATCCGGTCGTCGGGTTTCCCTGGTCGGCTCCGAGGGGGCTAGTGGCATCGGACCCTTGTCCGAGCCCGCTCTCCCTCTCGGGGCTTCGGCTTTGGTAAGCTCGGCACCGACATCGGCCTCGGAGCCTTCCCTCTCAGTGGAGCCGGGAATTCCTGTATCCTCGGAACGGGAATATTCCGGTCTCCCGGGGAGGGGAGCCTTTGAGGTGATGAGGAGTGTCCTGGCCCCTGAGCCAGGTCAACGGTCCATCCCTCTAGCTCCTCCCTCTTCGGTGCCTGTAGACACCTCTTGCCAGCCTCTTGCTCACAGGCCCAGGGATCCATCGCCCCAGTTTCCCCATTGGGAATTTCCTCCTGTTCTGAAGTTTCTCCTGATCCTGCAGGTGAACCCCCTCGGCAGAGGACGTGTAAGAGGAAACACACAGACTCCCCCGAGTCTACTACATCTGATACCGACTTAGATGAGTCGGAGGGTTCCCCACGATCCCCCTCTGAGGATGTCTCCTTTTCAGACATCCTTGAGCTCCTCAAACAGAGGGGGAATTGGCCATCCATTGATCCCTCCGAGGATGAGTCGGTATACCTGGAGGCTTTTGGATCCCGACCCTCCACCTCCTGGGTGTCTCCGCCTTTCGACCCACTTATGCAGGTAGTGGCTCGAAAGGCATGGGCGGCTCCAGACTCTGTGGAACCTGTCCCCAGGAGACCATCCAAGTTTATTACGGCCCCTACGGACAAACAGTTTCTTTCCAAGGGCGTCTCTGTGGATGCTATGGTGGTGGCGGCCACTAAGAAGGAACTGGCGGATCCTTCAGTACCTGTCCATCCTCCTAACAAGGATTCTAGGACCACGGATAGGTATGGAAAGCGGATGTTTTCTTCAGCGACCTTTGCTATGCGTTCGCTGAACTACCTTTGTCACTTCACCAGGCTTCAAAGAGATATTCTCAAGGAACTGGGAGAAGTGGTCCAGGATCCTTCTGCTGCTGGGGCCCAAGAAAAGATTGCCTCACAGCTAGCAATCCTGAATTCCTTATCCAACTCCTCCATGCGGCTCATATCCTATGCAGCCGATGGAGCGAGCAGGGCCGCAGGCACAGGAGTTGCTCTTAGATGCCAAGCCTGGATGCGGCTTTGTAATTTTGCGGACCCCTTTAAGGCGCCCTTCACTAATACCCCCTTTGATGGTTCGGCTTTGTTCGGACCTCAGGTGAAGGATACCTTGACCAGGTGTGAGCAGGACGGTAAAACTCTTTCTGCCGTTGGAGTCCATTTTCCACCCCTTCTAGACCATATCCCAAGGGTCAGAAGGGAGGGAAGATGTGGTTCCATAAAGCCCAAGGAGCTACACCGGACACACGTGGTCAGTTTACCCCCAGAGGCAGAGGGGGTAACAATAATAGACGCCGCCCTAGAGGCAGGGGGGGGTCCTCAGAACCAGGACAACAGGGAGTCTCTTCCTGAGAAGCCCTTTCAACATCCCTGAGGTGTTGCCCGACTGTCCACCCTTGGAGGCAGTCGGGGGAAGGATTTCGCTGTACCCAGTAGCCTGGCATTCCCTCTCACAAGATATGTGGGTACAGTCGATCATATCCGAGGGTTACAAAATTCCCTTCAAAAGGTATCCCGTACCTCATCAATCCCTTCCAGACATCTCACCCGGTCAAAGGGATTTGGCAGAACAGGAGGTTTCAAAGCTCCTAGGAAAAAGAGCCGTCCAGACTGTGCCGGCAGACCAGGTAGGATCCGGTGTCTACTCGAGATTCTTTTTGGTCCCCAAAAGGACGGGAGATTGGAGACCAATATTAGACCTGAGCAGTCTAAACAGATTTGTCAAAAAGGCAAGATTCGGATGGTCACGCTTCAGTCCATTCTGCCCTTTCTGGGCAAGGACAACTGGATGTGCTCTATAGACCTTCAGGACGCGTACTATCACATAAAGATTCACAGGTGCTCCAGAAGGTTTCTCCGCTTTCGGCTAGGGACCAGTCATTACCAATTCAGAGCCCTGCCCTTTGGTCTCACTTCAGCCCCCAGAGTGTTTACCAAATGCATGGCAGTGGTCACAGCTCATCTGAGACGTCAAGGATTCCAGGTGTTTCCTTATTTGGACGACTGGCTTCTTTCCGCCACCACCAGGTGTCAGCTTCTTCAGACCAGAGACTACACTCTGCAGCTTTGCAGGAGTTTGGGAATTTCAGTAAATTTCGAAAAATCTTCTCTGCGGCCTTGCCAATCTATCACCTTTATAGGCGCAGAATTAAACACAGTCAAAATGTTAGCCAGACTAACAGATCAAAGAATTCTGGACATCCAAAAATTCGTTCAGATTCTATTGCAGAGCAGCAAGGTCAAAGCCAGATTGATACTGAAGGTTCTAGGTCTTATGGCTGCGGCCATTGTTCTCCTACCACTGGCTCGCTTCCACATGCATCTTCTGCAGTGGATGCAATTCCCTCAGTGGTCGTACCACAGTCTCCCGATGAGACACAAAATCTTAGTCACACAGTCGTGCAGAACTCATCTGAATTGGTGGATATCTTCCCCTCTTCTTCATCAGGGCCGACCCTTTGTTCCCCCTCCTCCAGTTGCCACAGTCACTACGGATGCCTCTCTGGTTGGGTGGGGGGGCATTATCAGGGCAGGATGGTCCACGGGACGTGGCAACCCATAGAATACCATCTGCACATAAATGTCCTGGAGATGAGAGCGGTGCTTTTAACGTTGCAAGCCCTCAACGACTTTCTTCCCACGGGGACTATTGCAGTACAACGGACAACATGTCTGTGGTCTGGTACATCAACAAGCAGGGCGGGACCAGGTCCTATCCGTTGTGTCGAGAAGCTCTCAGACCTTGGCAATGGGCAATCTCCTCTCATCAGTTTCTGATAGCAATGCACATCCCCGGCAGGTCCAACCTCTTGGCGGACAGGCTGAGCAGATCCCTTCTGATGCCTCACGAGTGGTCTCTCAATCAATCTGTAGTGGATCAGATTTTTCTGAAGTGGGGCACTCCTTGTTGCGATCTTTTTGCTACTCCCCAAAACAACAAGTGCCCCGATTTTTTCACCCTCTTTCCCCTTCCAGGCCAACCCCTGAGAGACTCTCTAACCCAGGATTGGCCCCGGGGACTTCTGTACGCTTTTCCTCCCTTTCCCTTGATTCCACAAGTCATTCAGAAAGCCACCGTTTTGAGGGCCAAGTTGATTCTCATTGCCCCCTATTGGCCTCGACAAATTTGGTTTCCGTCTCTGCATCGTCACCTTCTGGTGCAGCCCTGGCATCTGGACCCAGTTCCGGATCTCTTGATCCACCAGTCGGGTCAGCAGCACCGGGCCATTCATTCTCTCAACCTCACTGCTTGGTTGCTCCACTTCCTTCCCTAGCCAGGCTACCGATGATCTCTGACTCAGTCAGAGACATTTTAGTGTCTTCTTTAAAGTCGTCCACTAGGACTGTTTATGCTAGCAAGTGGCGATGTTTTTCTATTTGGGCAAATTCCAGGAATATTGATCCTTTTACTGCTCCTGTACATTCTGTTTTAGATTTCCTGGCGGAGGTTTTTCATTCAGGATCCTCTTCATCTACAGTTAAAGTTCAACTGGCTGCTATTTCAAAGTATCATGTTGGCTTGCATGACAATAGCATTATGTCTCATAGATTATGCAAGGCCTTTCTGAGAGGAGTGTTTGTCCTAAAGCCTCCTATAAAGCATCCTCCTCCGCAATGGGATCTAAACTTAATGTTGGCATCCTTAATGCTACCTCCTTTCGAACCGTCTGCTTCATGTTCTTTGAAGTTATTGACCTGGAAAACTATATTCTTACTGGCTGTCACTTCAGCAAGAAGGGTTTCCGAGATTCAAGCTCTCTGCATTCGTTCCCCTTACTTGGTTTTTCATAAGGACAGGGTATCTTTAAGAACGAATCCGTCCTTTCTCCCCAAAGTGGTATCTCAAACCAATATTAATCAATCTATAGATCTACCAGTCTTTTTTCCAAACTATTCCGACAGAGCTGAACAGAAGCTTCATTTTTTGGATGTCCATCGTCAGCTCAGGTACTATTTGCATAGAACTAAACAATTCAGGAAATCGGACCAATTATTTGTCTCCTATGCAGAAAACAGGATGGGTCTTCCAGTTTCTAAAGTGACCTTATCCAGATGGTTGACTTCCACCATTTCCTATGTTTACTCTCTCAGAGGCAAGCAGCTATCTTCTAAACCAAAAGCACACTCAACCAGGAGTCTATCCACTTCTGCAGCCTTTCAGGATAGACTACCCATTGATACCATTTGTGCAGCAGCTACTTGGGCCACACCTCATACCTTTGTTTCTCATTACAAGTTAGACTTGGCCTCCAGAGACAGGGCCAGTTTTGGTTCCACAGTTCTCAAGAGTCTGTTCCATTGAGCCACCCGGGATACAGGTGCTAGGGACGCGGTCCCATCCAGCAAGAATGAAGGCGAGATTGACAACTTAACATTTAGAAGTTATGTACCTACCATAACGTTCCATGTTAGTTGTCTTCTCTCGCCTTCTTTCTTGCGTCCCCCCCTCCTTCCCACTGGCCTGGACAGATCTTGAAGAGTTCCTATCAGGTTGTTTCCCTCCTGAGCCTTCATATGAGGACTCTTATTATGAACTTGTTTTCCTAATTATGTTAGGTTAGTCCTTAGCAGGGTAGGTTAGCTACCAAACGAGATCTGAGGTAGTTCCACCTTGCATCATGGGATATAGGGTTGCCTCGAGCTGGTAAAAGGAGTTCTCAAGCTAAAGCAAGTGCCGAGTCGGAGCCGAGGATCGGCTCTGAACCCATCCAGCAAGAATGAAGGCGAGAGAAGACAACTAACATGGAACGTTATGGTAGGTACATAACTTCTAATTTGTTTAGGTGTTCTTTTAGCTTGACCTGTTGTTGGCAGTTGGAGGTTTATCAAATTAAGGAGAAGCTGCTGGCTGTGATCTGGAGGCTTGGACTGGAGTATGAGGTTGGGGACACTTGGATGTTTGTGCAGCATGACTGTGCAAAAACTAGACAGAGACAGCATTTCTTCCTTTAATTAAAACAAGTTGGATAAGAAGGATTAGGATGTGTTTGGTCTACTTAGCACTTTAGGATGAAGCTGCTATATATTTGTAAAACCTTTAATACTTGGTGGAGACGCTAAAATTTATACCGGTGACCGAGCAGTTCAGGCATCAAAGTGCAAGACTGGAACAGTGAGCCATTACTGATCAAATCTCCCAATCCGAACACGAAGCTACACGTGCGGAGAGAAGTGTCTTCCCTATATTCAGTAGCATTTTTCAAGACAAGCAAAACTGAACTTGGTAAGTTGCAAACTTTATATATGTAGCTAAAATTGTGGATGATGGGACACTATATTTTACAGTTAAAATTGTGATTTGTGCATGTTAGCATACGTGTCAACTGTCCAAATTTTTGCTTCATAATTTTTATCTATTCCTTATAAAATCTGTGGTTTTCTGGCAAATCAATGAGCTGATCTAAGGACTGAAGTCACTAAATAATGACATACATTTGTATTTCAGACTTCAAATCCTTCAGAAGGTATATGTTAACATAAACCCTGTTACTCTAGCAACTTCTTAAGTTTATAAGAGCAGTATTTAAAATCTGTCCCTGTTTTTGGGCCTTTGTCCACTCATTTTGTCAGGTTTTGCCCAGATTTCTTCGACTAAGAGGTTGAAAAGTGTGTATGTTAGTAAAATTGTATACCAATTGTTGGGATGCATTGTTACCTCTGTTCTTGTTATAATTGCAGATGATGGTGGGAGAGTATATTTACTTTTGTAAATGCTTTCAGGCTTTGCTCAGATTTCTTGCACTAAGAGGTTGAAAAGTATGTATGTTAGTAAAGCCATATACCAATTGTTAGGATGCATTATTAACTCTGTTCTTGCTATAATTGCAGATGATGGTGAGGAGTATATAGAAAGCTCTAAATGCTTAATAGTAATGTTGATTCAGGCAGTGTATTTAGGGACTGCGTGTGGAGATTGTACCCTCCCTCTTTTTTTTGTCTCCATGAATTACTTGAGGTGTGATGCATGAAGCAGAGAGAGTTGGTTGGGAGTTCATTCCTTTTGGAATGGGCCTTGTTGAATTCATTTTTCAGAAGAATTCTTGAGGGGTTATTTGATTAAAGTCAGTGTCATATGATTTGACAATTTGGGTCAGGGTGTTTAGTAAGCACACGCCATAGTTCTTTGCTTCACTGACTGAATAAATCCAGTAAGGGGCAATGTTGAATAACCCCTTCCTCATGCAGTGTGCGAGGAGTAATGTGTCACTGTGAGAAGGTACCATTGTTTAGGTGTACATATGTCAGAGAGGAAAAAATACTGTCAAAGCACTGGCATACACATCCCACAGTTTGCAAATGATATGCATTGACTCTTATGAATGATGTGATAAAAAAGCAAGAGGACAGATTTGGGTTTAACTTATCAAATGTTGAAATTTGATGTGAGTAGGAATGTATGAACTAACTGATTGGGTAGACAGCTTAATTAGAAAGGGATTTTATTTTGTTTTTCTGCTTGTATAATTGTCAGAAAAAAACATGTTTGTCTTCATTAATGCTCTAGTAAGGAGAAAGGTAATGACTTGAGGACATTGTTTAGGAAAATATTAAAGGAAGCATTTTCTTTTGCTCGCCTCTACCCTCTCCATTTTTTCCGTCTGCTTAAGGACATGTATTTAGTAGCCTATTAAGTATATGTGGGGGGACATGCAACACTTGGAAGATATATGGCACTGCAGTTGAGTTGAGTTTACCTGACTATTGGTGTTCTTGTGCTTACAGAGGAGTTATTTGTTGGGTAATGGTATTTATTAAGATTACTTGAGTTGGTACATTCTTTCAGAAGAGCATTGAATTCTAGGAGAAATTCTGTACACATTGGAAGTTTGTCATCAATTGTTGGTGTATATATATATATATATATATATATATATATATATATATATATATATATATATATATATAGTTGTTACATACTTGTACAGTGTTTTCTCTGAATTTGAAGGGACACTTATTAATTGAAGTAGTTGTACAGTTCACATGGCATTTCAAGTGGTTTCTGTGCTGGTAAGTAAATTAATCAGTGTTGCTGCACATATCAGCTTTTTTTTTTCCACTTTTTAAAGTCACAGCAAGCAGCCAGTTTTGCCTAGTTGTGCAAGTGATCTGGAGCTTGTAGTAGTTATTCTAGTTGCAGGAGGGCACTTGATGCACCTCTGGGAAAGATGAACACTTTTGGTAAGAGCTATAGCTGTTTTTCATTGATTCTTTCATTACTTCCCTGACCTAAAGATGAAACACCAAGACCCTTCCCAGATGACTGTAGACTAGGAGTCATTGTCAGATTCCCGTCTGACACAGAAGCCCTCCAGCAGAAACTTAGACTTACAAATGCCAGAAAAGTGGCGTAAATTAAATGACAAAAAAATACAACATTGTTGCATTTGGCAGACAAACCATCCCCTGGCATATGGGGGAGGCAGTTGGAGGTTGGCATAATAGTTAGTTTACCTCTTTGGTATAGGGTTTGATTCTCACCTTAGGTAGGATGGCTAGACTTAAAAAGGCCCCCCTTTGGTTGCTAGCCTAGTAATCACCAATGAACCTATATAGCCTTGACAGTACCCCACTTTTAAAATGAAAATGTAGTTGGATGCCTGAGAACCTGGGTTTTAATCCCTTCTACTTTGATCACCGTGTAGCAATGGTTGTCAGGAAATCATTCTACGTGGTGCAGCTGATCACCCAAAGAATATCATCTCAATCTAAAGATGTTATTGAACCCTTATATTCAGCACTGATTAAACCAGTTACAGAATACATACCCACTTTAGGGTGTAACTCACCAGACATGTCAAACCACTGGAAAAACCCTAGGTATTCCTTAAGAAAAATGATCACAAGCTTATAATTCCTAAGCTACTGGAAGATATTAGAAACATTGTTCTTTTTTCTGTGTCTTATAGACACCTTAGAGAAGTCCTGTATATTGATTTCTGCGCAATGAGGGGACCCAGTAATCCAGGATCTCTTGTAGCCTCACAAATCCAACAGTCCCACAAATACCAAAACAAGAGATCTAAACCTACTTCTGCAGCAGATCAGTAAAGCAAGATATAGAGACATATTTGTTACACAGCATTTCTTTCACCAATGGAATAGGCCTCTCCTGCAGATAAAGCAGTGTGATACATCATCTTCCTTCAAATGGGACCTAGATAATTAGGTGGGTATTTATAAATTCGCCATGCTTGACTATTCTAGCCCTGCTAGACAGGGAAAATACAGTCTAGTATGGGAACTGGTAAGGCATAATTGTTACATGACTTAGTGGTGTTGAACTTCCTGTGAAATGATTTCTGTATATGGTTTATGCAGGTTTTAGAGTAGGTGTTAAATTTTTGAATCAGGCATTCAGATGAGGCAGCAGTCCCAATTCCTGTTCCAGTTGCCTTCCTATAGAGGATGGCAAAGGGATAATCTCCCACCACACTCTTGAATGGTTCATCACCAAAGAAACAAAAACAATGGAGATTATAGCTAAAGGCTGTTGCTGGCCTCCTACCCTCATTTCTCTCACTGCTCTTGCAAGATGCATCACTTACATATCATAAAAAATGCATGTAGGGCAGGATATGCAAGGGCTTTTCAAAAAAAGGGATAATCCAGAAGCCCCCCCCCCCCCAGTGAGCAGCAAGGACTCCAATCTTATTTTTTTATTGTTTTTTCTGCTAGAAAAATACAAGGGATGTCAGGACCATCTTAGATGTAAGTGGCCTAAATGTATTCACACCAAGGAATCCTTTCTCATGGTCCCTTTTTATTTGCTGCACTCCTTCTTATCCAGAGAAGCTTAGGAGTGTATTTTGAACCTTCATAATACTTATCTCTACAAAATGATTGCAAAACCGTTTAGAAGGTTCCTAAAATTCCAGATAGGAGAGTCACTGTCATTTTTGCCCCTTCCACTATGTCTCCCCATAGCACCAGTGTTCTTCAGGACACACACATCAGTAGTGGCAGCTCCTGCAAAGCTGCAGGGCAATATATTGTTCCCTTACCTGGATGACTGGTGCTTGGTAATGACAGTAAGTAGTGCTGTTTGTTTTGAATCTTATCTTCTTAAGGTTAATATGGAAATTTGCAAGATCTAAGCTGGCACCAACATATAAGATTTTTATAGGTTGTTTTCTAGATAACAGCACTTGTTGAGCATTTTCTGTTTAAAAAAAAACTTTGTGTTATATCGACAGTAGTCCATTCCCTATTGTTAGTGTCACTTCGCAAGACCGTCAGATTCCTAAAGGCTCTGGTGTTGATGGAACTGGCTTTTGTTATTGTCTCTCATGCCAGTATAATATGAGAGCTGCAGTGGATACTTAAACTGTAGTGGTGCCAGGAGAAGAATCCCTTAGATTCAGCAGTAAAGCTGTCAAAGGTACAGAGGTGATTTCCAGCATGGTGGATGGTTCAGCTCACCTTTTATGGGGAGCACCCTTCACCCTAGAGTCCTTTACAGCCAAACCGCATGTATGCCTGCCCTGTGGTGGAAGGCACCGAGAAGGGTGAATGGCCCAGGGACTAAGGTCCAACTAGAAGCCTGTCTTGCAAATTAATACTTTGGAAGTTAGTGCTGTCTTATTTCTTTTTAAACTCTGCAAAATGTTCCTCCCTAGAACCATATTTCCATTCTGTCAGACAGTCGTTTGCTACATTAACAAGCAAGGTGGGAGGATGGGCGTTAGCCTTCAAGATCAGTCACTTCTTGTTAGTAGTCCTCAATTCCAGGGAAGCCAGTTGCTTATTGGATAGACACAGCCAGTGTATACTGAGTCCTTGTGACTGATCCTGGAAACAGTACTGAAACAGAAAAGTTTTCAAGAAGTGTGAATGCCCATGTGTTCATCATAGGGATTACTACTGCAGTATCTTTCATCATAAATGGAAGCTAGGTGGACATTCACCCATCTAACCTGACTTTCAAAGCTCTATGCATTCTTAGAGTAAGCTGGGCCCCTCCTCATCCCAAAAGCAATAGTAGAACAGCAGTCTGTGGCTTTTTTAAACACATTTATTAAATGAAAACATAGACAAACATACATTTATATAAATGAAAAAACATTAATATGTCCCCAGTTACAAACATTGTACATCACCTATATTCTTTTGTATAATTATCAATCCCAAATTGCATCATTTCCTGCCTTCAGCATTATTCTGCATGTACTGCTTCAATTTCCATGTTTTTGTTGTGTAATTTGCTCCTACCCTTTTCTAAAGATCCCACTTCTTGTTCTTTCATCTCTGTTACAATACGCCTCCTCTTCCTGAACATTATTCTGCATGTATAGTTCCCAAAGTTTCATTTATTTCTATGTAATTTGCTCTTTCCCTTTTCTAAAGATCGCTCTTCCAGTTCTTTTGTCTCTTATAATATCCATTATTTCATATATAATTGCTTTAGACTTTAATTTCCATTTTCTTGTAATTACTTTTTTGGCAGCCACAAGAATTAAACTTAATAAGGCCTTATTATGTATAAGCTATTCAGATCCTGTATCCCAGCTGAAAAAAAAAATTTCCTTAGTTACACCCATTTGCTCACCAAATATCTCTGATAGGGTACCATGTAGGGATTTTTTAAAGTCTGCCAACTCATTGTTCTCCTAAAACATATTTTCTCAGTTATCTCTTTCTTCTCCATCATGTCTCCAACATTTTCCATCTACCTGAAGAAAAATTCTTTGGCGTCTGCTTGGGGTATAAAATTACCTATGCAGACACTTCCAAACAAAAATCCTAAATCTTCTAGACTTTGTTGCTTATGTGGAAGCCATATACAGTGGATATAAAAAGTTTACACGCCCCTGTTAAAATGCCAGGTTTTTGTGATATAAAAAAATGAAACTGCAATAAATCATTTCAAAACTTTTCCCACCTTTAATGTGACCTATAACCTGTACAATTCAGTTGAAAAACAAATGTGTTAGGGGAAAAAATATAAAAAATAAAAAATGTACAATACACTGGTTGCATAAGTGTGCACACCCTTAAACTAATACTTTGTTGAAGCACCTTTTGATTTAATTACAACATTCAGTCTTCTTGGGTAGGAGTCTATCAGCATGGCACATCTTGACTTAACAATATTTGCCCACTCTTACTTGTAAAAGTGCTCCAAATATTTCAGATTGTGAGGGCATCTTTTGTGCACAGCCCTCTTCAGGTCACCCCACAGATTTTCTATTGGATTTAGGTCTGGGCTGTGGCTGGGCCATTCCAAAACTTTAATTTTCTTCTGGTGAAGCCATTCTTTTGTTGATTTGGATGTATGCTTGGGGTCATTGTGTTTAAAGGTGAAATTCCTCTTCATCTTAAGCTTTCTAGCAGACGCCTAAAGGTTTTGGGCCAAAAGTGACTGGTATTTGGAACTGTTCATAATTCCCTCCACCTTGACTAAAGCCCCAGTTTCAGATGAAGAAAAGCAACCCAAAAGCATGATACTGACACCACCATGTTTCACCGTGGGGATGGTGTTCTTTTGGTGATACGAAGTGTTGTTTTTGCGCCAAACGTACATTTTGGAATTGTGGTCAAAACGTTCAACCTTGGTCTTATCAAACCATAACACATTTTCCCACATGCTTTTGGGAGACTTGATGTATTGTTTTGCAAATTTTAGCTGGGCCTGGATGTCTTTCTGTGTAAGAAAAGACCTCCATCTTGCAACCTTACCCCATAGACCAGACACATGGAGAATATGGGAGATTGTTGCCACATGTAGTATACAACCAGTACTTGCCAGAATTTCCTGCAACTCCTTCAGTGTTGCTCTAGGTCTCTTGACAGCCTCCCTGACCAGTTTTCATCTTGTCTTGTCATCAATTTTGGAGGGATGTCCAGTTCTTTGCAATGTCACTGTTGTCCCATATTTTCTCCACTTTTTGATGACTGTCTTGACTGTGTTCCATGGTATAGCCAGTGCTGTGTAAATTTTTTTTGTACCCTTCTCCTGACTGATACCTTTCAAAAATGAGATCCCTTTGATGCTTTGTAAGCTCTCTGCGAAGCATGGCTTTTGCTGTTGCAGGCAACTGAGTAAATGTCAGGAAAATCCTACTAGGACAGCTGAACTTTATTTGGGGTTAATTAGAGTCTCTTTAATTGACTCCAGGTGTGTACCCAAGAAGAATGAATGCTGTAATTAAATCAAAATGTGCTTCAACAAAGTATTAGTTTAAGGTGTGCACACTTGTGCAACCAGTGTATTGTACATTTTTTAGTTTTTATATTTTTTCCCTAACAGATTTGCTTGTTTATCAATTGAATTGTACAGGTCATAGGTCACATTAAAGGTGGGAAAAGTTTTGAAATGATTTATTGTGGTCTCATTTTTTATATCACAAAAACCTGGCATTTTACCAGGAGTATGTAAACTTTTTATATCCACTATATGTATGTCCTCCCATTGTTTTCTTGTGAATTGCTTATCCAATCTCTCTTCCCCATCTTTTCTAACCTCATCTGATTGATTCCTACAGTTATTGTGCAGTATATTTTATATGTTCTACTAATTATCCATTTTCAATAGTAGCTTCTGTTCTAGATTCAATTAAAAACTTTACCAGAACAGGTCTTTCACTTAGGATTCCCCTATCCCTTTCTGTTTGCCTATACTCTAATATCAATCCCAGATAGTGAAGGTAATATCTAGCCTGCAGTCCAAATTTCTTTTTGGCCTCTTCCCATTATGTTACCTTTCCATATAAAGTTATTTGTTCCCAATACCTTGGTTTCTTTTCCAGTTTAATCCAGTAAATTCCAGCCCTCTCTTGCCTATTTTCTGTACCCCTAATTGCAGTTATTCCTATTGGCAAAATCTCCTTTCTCTACTCCTGTTTTGGCATAGTTCTTAGAATACTTTCTGCTACTTCATGAAATAAATGTTCTGTATGGCTGTTGTTCTCCTTAAGGATCTGCATCCAGAATCCCATGCTCTTCATTTTTCTTGAATTTCCACCCCTGCTTCATCATCATCCCTTTCCACTTTGAATTTTAGCTTTCTGCTTGTGTTATGTATATGATCCTTAATTGTGTAGCTCTAAAATATCCCTTCAAATCAGGTAATCCTAAACCACCTTCTTCTATTGGAAGGATCAGCTTATCCCACTTGACCCTTGCTGTGTTCCTTTTCCAGATAAAATCCTTCAACTCTTTATTAATCACTGCCCACAACTTCTCCTCTGGCTGATAAAATATGCCTGACCTGTATATAAAACGAAAGGGACTAAAAACATTTTCACTGCTTGTGTCTTGCTATCCATATCAATAAAGAAGAGCTTCCAGTTTCTCAGTTTTAGTATTATCTTTTGTTTAGTCTCTTCCCACATATCCTTAGCTGCCATAACAAAATCCTTAACATCCAACCTAACAGCCTGCTCATGGGAGACTTTAATTACCTCTCTATAGACTGGGAATCCTGCACAACCTCCCAGTCAGAGATTCATGAACTTTGTAAATAAAAACACCCTTGACCAAATAGTATATACACCCACTACAGGCTCCAGCATTCTGGACCTCATGCTTACAAATATGGGAGAATGCTGCACTTCCCTTCTCCATGCCTCGTCTTCCCTGGTAAGGTCCAACCATAAAGCTGTGTCCCTTAAATCAAAATCAGCTCTGTAATTTCATTAAAACCAGTAACAGTTAGGAACTATTCTAAGGCAAATGACCTTTTATTAAGTGATGGCTTGTCAAAATTCAAAGCCCCTACAAACCCGAGAACACATCACCTATGCTGACTTGCTGTCAGAAACTCTGTGCAACCATGTCAGTTCCTGCATAGAGGGTGCTGTACCTACCAGAAGTAAGCCCATGACTAACCCCAGAAACAAATTGCCCTGGTGACATCCCAAATTAAACAAGATATACAACAAAAGGAAAAGAATTATGGCAAAAATTGGTAAGGGTAATTCCCATAAAGATAAAAACTTTCCCGTGAACCAGATAATCAACAAAGAGGGAAAATCAGATGAAGCAAAGCCAACTTTGAGGTTAAGATATCCTCCCAGGGTAAAAGCTAACCATAACACCTTCTACAGCTATGTCACAAACCTCAAAGGCAGTACACAGAAATGTGCTGAAGTGATGGTTATCGGTGCCACATTCACAGAGCCTGACAATATAGTGAACCTGTTAGCGGACAAATTCACTTACATCATTACCCCCACACACCCCAACCACTCGCCTAAAAATACCTTCAAACATAACCCTTAAACTATAACTAGGGAGCATGTACTGGCTCTGTTCACTGATGTCAAGAATACAGCCTCAGTGGGCCCTGATAACATCCCAGGATGCTTCCTGAATACTCTAAAATATGACTTAATCAGGACCCTTGGAGTCATTATTTAACAATAGTCTTAAAACAGGCTTTGTGCCATGTGAATGGAGTACTGTAATACTCATCCTTCTTCCTAAGGGAAGATCTTCAACAGATCCTGGAAACTACAGACCCATTAGTCTGACTAGTCATATTTGCAAAGCGATGGAAAGAATTATCATGGAAATTATCAAAAAGGACATGGGGGACATCCAGGCACTTGATCCATCCCAGTTTGGCTTTGTTAAAGGAAGGTTGTGCTTGCTGAATCTGGTGGACTTCTTTGAAACTGTCACTTAGGTAGTGGATGAGAGGAAAACGGTACATACCGCATACCTAGAGCTGTCTAAAGCATTTGATACAATCCCCCACTAGGGCATTGTCAACAAACTTATGGAACTAGGTATAAAACCCTTTATAGCTAGGTGGCTCACTGATAGGACCCAGGAGGATGTTAGAATTGGTGAGGTTACCTCCACAAAGAGGCCGGTTCCCAGTGTAGTCCCCCCAGGGCTCTGTGCTAGGCCCACTTCTCTCGAATGTCAAAGCCAATGGCAGAGGCCTCTGGCTAACCAAGTTCACAGATGATTGCAAACTAGGAATAGTGTTTGAATCCCCTTCATAAAGGTCTAACACAGACAAACACTTGCTGCAAAAGACATGACTTAAAACTGAATACCAAGAAATGGATTATAACACCTTTTGGAAAATCTGCCACCCCAAGTAACTATGTCATCAATAAAACACCCTTAAAAGTTGATTTACTAGTCAGGGATCTAGGAGGTGATGTAGATAGTAACCTAGCCTTCGACCAAATGTGTCCAAGCTGGTAAGAAAATCCTTCTTTGCTGCTCAACTTATAAGCAAGGGCATGGCATCTAGGTCCAGAGAGGTCATTATGCCACTGTACTCGGCCCTCATCAGACCCATCATAGAGTAAAATAGGGGTTTGAATGAAGAGATGATAAAATCAGCAAGCAAAGGAGAATAGTATTGCTGGAACTGAATTCATACTCAAGTCTTGGGGAGTACTCACAATGTGGACCCTATTTTTACAAAATCTCACCAAGATGACACTGACATATAGACTGTATTTTATATAGTATATGTTATGGACAGAAGTAGGTTAAAAAATACAGCTGGTTACACAAGTCCCAGAATAAAAAGTGCTCAATCCTGGTTGGTGCACTGTTGCCAGGACAGGAAAAAAATGAAAACATAGAATCCTTAAGACAAGAAAACGGTCCTGAAATAGGATTAGGTCAGGCTCAGGGGAGGATAGCCTCCCTGTTGTAGAAGTATTAATCCACAAAAAGCACAAAAACTGACAGGCCAAAAAAGAGCCATAAAGATGATAGCGTGGACTACTGAGGGCAAGAAAGAAATTATGTATTGTTACTATTATACAAGAAGCCCAGACTGTCTAGATAGAAGATATACAAAAATATTAAGACAGAAATTAGAGGTAAGAAAAATAGTCCCATTTTTCCTATGGAATTTGCTCCTACCCTTTTTTAAAGATCCCAATTCCAGTTGTTTTATCAATGTTACTATATTCACTACTTCTAATACAGTTAGTTTAGACTTTGATTTCCAATTTCTAGTAACTGCTTTTTTGGCAGCCCCATAATTAGACTCAGTAAGGCCTTCCAATTCTATATCATAGCTCAGAAAAAATGATTTCCTAGTTATACCAGTTTGCTCACCCAGCATCTCTGACAGAGCAGTCTGCAGGTAGTCTTTAAAGTCTGCCAACTCATTACACTCCCAGAAAATATTTTTCCAATTACCTCTTTCTTCCCCATCACACCTCCAACATTTGCTGTGTACCCGAGGAAAAAGTCTCTGATGTCTGCTCGGGGTATAAAAATATCTCTGTAAACATTTCCAAGCAAAAATTCTAAATTTTCTAGATTTTCTTGTGTATTTGGGAGATATACATATATCATCCCATTGTTTCTTTGTGAATTGCTTATTCAGTCTCTTTTCTGAATCCTTTCTAACCTCATCTGATTGATTCTTATAGTTATCATGCAGTATTTTATATGCTCTACTAATTATTCCTTTTTGACTCCGAAAGATCGTCTTTCATTTAGGGCCACCCTATTTCTTGCTCTTTGCTTATACTCTGATATCAATCATTGATGGGAAAGGCAATCTCTAACCTGCAGTCCAAATACATTTTTGGCGTCTTCCCATTCTATTACCTT
Source organism: Protopterus annectens (assembly GCF_019279795.1). Lineage (NCBI taxonomy): Eukaryota > Metazoa > Chordata > Ceratodontiformes > Protopteridae > Protopterus > Protopterus annectens. Next base: position 505,252,129 of record NC_056727.1, read on the forward strand.
TCCCTCTCTAGTTATTTGCTCCCAATACCTTGATTCCTTTGCCAGTTTTATCCAGTAAATTCCAGCACTCTCTTGCCTATTGTCTGTATCCCTAATTGTAGTCATCCCTATGTGCAGAATCTGCTTTCTCCATTCCTGTGTTGGTTTAGTTCTTAGAGTATATGCTGCTATTTTATAAATATAATATTCTGTATGATTATTATTATTTTCCTTAAAGGTCTGCATCAAAAATCCCACTGTCTTCTTGTTTCTTGAGCTTCCCCCATGTTTCAGCATCTTATCTTTCCACTTTGAATTATAGTTTTCTACTTGTGCAGTGTATAGGAACCTTAACTGTGTTGCTCTGAAATACTCCTTCAAATTGGTTAATCCCAATCTTCCTTATTCTGTTGGAAGAATGAGCTTATCCCATTTGCCTCTTGCTGTCTTCCCTTTCAGATAAAATCCTTCAACTCTTTATTAATTAGTATCTGCAACTCTTCCTTTGGTTGATAAAAATATGCCTGACCTATGTATAAGACTAAAGGGACTAAAAACGTTTTAACTGCTTGTATCTTACTATCCATATCCATATAACAGAACTTCCATTTTCTCAGTTGTTGTATTATCTTTTGTTTAGTCTCTTCCCACATATCCTTAGCTGCCACACCAGAATCATTTTAATCCATATTCCTAAATACTTAATTTGATCATGCTTCCATAAATATGGATATTGCTGAACCAATTTGTGTGTGGGTACATAATTTACAGCTATTGCCTTTGTTTTAGCTTCATTAATTGTGTATCCCGAAAAGATTTGAAACTGTCTCAAAATGTTTCACAACGCTCTACTGTCCCTTTCTGTTTTTGTCAGGTATAAAATAAAATCATTTGCAAATAGAGCCAGCTTTTCTTGACCACATACCAATTGTATCCTTGAATTTCTGAGTCTCTTATTTTCTTTCCCAATGGTTCTAAATATAATGCAAGTAACAAAGGGAAAAGAGGACACCCCTGCCTGGTTCCCTTGCAGAAGCAGAAATTGTCAGAGAGGACCCTAACCACTTTTTTTGCCTCTGATCTGTCATATATCCTACTAATCAACCTGGTAATTTTATCAGGGAATGCAAATGCTTCCATTGCCCTGCTCATAACGTCCCAGCTTACTCTGTCAAATGCTTTTTCTGCATCAGGCCCCACCTACAACAATAGTATTTATTACATTCTGCTTCCCTCTGGATCATAAGTGTTCTGTTAATTTTGTCAAATGTTTGCCTCTGCTCCAAAAAGCCACATTGATGCATATCTATCAATTTTTAGCATCACGTTTGCCATTCCTTTCACCATTATAGACATAAACACTTTGTAATCATGGTTTAATATTGAAATGGGCCTGTATGAGCTGAATCTAATGGATCCTTACCCTCTTTAGGTATTACAGCTACCGTCAAAAAACAGTTGCTTAACAGCAGTCTTTCTAAACTCATGCATATTATCGAGGTAATCCCTTATTTTCTGTTTAGCATTCTGAAGTTGCTCCTCCTCTTGTTCTGTGAGATTCCCCCTACTCTGCAATACTTTAACATCTGTCAGTCCGTCTAAATAATTCTTGTTACTTTTTAACTACATCTTCCCTTTTTTTGTTTTATTTCCACTCTATTTTTAAACTCCACTTTAATTTTATCCCAGTCCCTAGTTATATTTTCTGAAGAAAATTCTATCGTTTGTAATAGCTCCTGAATAACTTGCCAATGGTCTCACAGATAAATACAAAAAATTCTTCTCTTTTCAACAGATAGGTAGGAAAGTGCCAGTGTCTCATTTTTATTTCATTACAATGTTTTTGTATTAGTTGGAGCATGATCTGAAATAGTTTGGTGCATATCAAAACATTGAATTAAATGCACATGTTCCTGTGAAATGTAAATTCTGTCTAGCTCAGCCCAGTTTTTTATCCATCCATCCACTACCCCTTTTTCCCATTTTTGCACATGAGGTCAGGGTGTCACTTTAACAGTGACAATCGTCTGGAGTCAAGGTTTACACTGCTGGGTGGCTAGACCTGCCACAGTAGCTCATTCGCACCACAAACTCACAACTATGGCCAGTTTAGAGTGTGTAATCCACCTACTGCATGCCCCCGTTTTTGTATCTTGGGGAATAATACTAAACTTCACTCCAATCTCCTATTACTGAATTCATATCTTCCATGCCAAATATTATCATACATTTCTTCAAAAGTCGAACATCCTTTGCTATACTTTCCCTTCTGGGCCTCCCAGACACATCTTCACTGCTGCAAATCAAATTCCAGGGCCCACCTATAATTAATATTCCTTGCTGAAAGCAGATTATTTCTCCCAGAATTTTCTTAAGCTCCATTGTAGCAGTTTAAGGTGGAATATAAATACATGCCAGTGCAATCTTTCTCCTTTGCCAGTAACCCCTTAGTACTACAAATCTACCATTATTATCTTGTTATCCTCTTCTATCACTATTGGAGCTCCTGTTGCAATTAATATAAGTACACCTGTTTTCCTTTGTCCTAGATATTCTGCTGAATAACCATCCTGAAAACCTTTCTTTATCAAATTGACATGTTCAGTTCCTTCCAAGTGTGTCTCCTGTAATGTAGCTATTTGCATTCTACAATTTTAATATAGTTCATTACTCTTTCTTTTTTGTATTTATCTGTGAGACCATTGGCATTTAAAGACATTACAGAAGGCATCATTGTATTAAAAAGTTATTATTCCCACCTTTTATGCATAACAGCTTTTTTGTTCATAGGTTCATAGGTGTGTACTAGGCTAACAGCCCTGGAGCCTATACAAGCTTAGTGCAAGAAGATTCCCTGGCATCATGCTGCCCAAAATTAGTTCCCAGTGCCCCTGTCAAGTAAGGCCACTGAAGTGATCCCCGGGGTGAACTTCCTATTGCCTACCCACTCATCAAGATTTCTCTTAAAGTGGGCCAGTGAAGTGCTCTGCTTGACGTGAATGGGAAGTTTGTTCCAGAGTATGGGAAGTCTCTGCGTTAGGAACCTGTCCCTCCAGCATGTTCTGTTTTTTGTGGTAATGATGTTAAAGTCCGTGGACCATGTGGCATGGAGGGACTGGGATTTCTTTAGGTGTAGCATATCTAGCAGCTCTGGGTCAGACATGGCTTTGTAGGTCAAGCAGAGATGATCTCTAAGTAGGTGATAAGTGACAGAGTATAGCTGGAGTTTTTTGAGTCTGTCCATATAGGGTATGTGTCTAAGGCCTAAGATTCTCTTAGTGAGGTATTTTTGTGGCCTTTCCAGTTGTTGTAGGTGTCTAGTGAGGTACATAACAAATGGGGCGTTGTATTCTATAATAGGTCTAATGAGGGACGAGTAGAGAGGGATTATGACCTCTTTCTTCCTGGATGAGAAACCTTTTGTAACGAGATGTGCCACATAGAAGGACTTTCTGACTACAGTGGCAATGTGGTTATCAAAGGAGAGGTTGCTGTCAACCTGTGTCCCCAAGTCTGTTATCATACCTTCGGTGTTTAGTGAACTACCACCTATGTGGTAGTTCATGGGCACCGAATTTTTCCCAAAGGGAATGACAATGCACCTTTTGGCATTGAGCTTAAGGCCATGGTTCTGGCACCAGTCATTGGTGTCAGTGAAGCCTTTTTGTAGAATGTCTACATCAGTTGGAGAATCAGCAATGGCTCCCTGTTTGCAATCATCTGCGAACTTCATCATCCAGAGTCCCTTTATGTTGGCTTGAACTTCAGAGAAGTAGCTAGAGGCCAAGTCCCTATCCCATGATGCACCTAGAGTTACCTCAGATCTAGTTTGCCGCTGCAACTGATCGGAGGTTCTACTAGCTCGGGCCAGTAAAAGCCTTATTTTTCTTATATTTCAAAATATTTTTCATATTTCTAGAATATTATAGTTAGATAGTTAAGCTATTACAGCTTCATATTGCAGTTTCCCTTTCCCTTGTGTGCCTTTTATTACTTAGTTACTTAGCCTCGTTTTTTATTAGGCCTGTTTAGATTTGACTAAATAGTAGTTTAATAACTGACTTTCTGTCTCATTTTTGCTTGTTAATAGTATTGTGTGCTTACTTTGTGACCTTTGTCACAGCTTTAGATTAAAATTTTAGTAGTTCTTTGATATATCTGCTAGAAATGAAGTGTGTGTGTGTAAATTTCTAGGCTAGTTAAAGGCTTGAGTGATTGTATTTAGTCAGTTTTGATTAGAAGGTGTTTTTACATATCTGCTTGTTGTTAGCCTTAGTTTAAGGGCTTGTGTGTTAGTGTGTATATTTAGCCTGTTTTTTATTAGAGGGCTAATCCATATTGTTGTTGTTGGTTGTGTCCAATTTTTCTGTCATGGCTGATGACAAGGACATACACCCTAAGTCAGGGTTTAAAAATGCCCTAAATGTGGGCAGAAGATGTCTGTTACTGACTGCCATGTGAATTGTGTCTACTGCTTGGGTGCCTTGCACTTACAAGAAACATGTTCTATATGTCATTCTTTTTCCTTTAGAGTCTTCCAAGAGAGAAAAAGGAAGCTTATTGACAGGTGTTTGTTGAAACCTTCTTTCCAAGAGGCTTTGAGTGACCAGGATGGATCTAGTAAGTCCTCAAAGTCCTCCAAGACTTCTGTGGATTCAAAAAAAATCGAAAAAATCAAAAGAGTCTGTGACATTGGCTCCACAGGACTCCGGAGCCAACTGTCTTCTTTTTGGAGCTGGTCTCCAGTTTTGGAACCGGATCCGAAATTCCTAAATCGCCTCTACTCCATTCGGTACCATCTGTTCGATCATCTCAATCTTCTGTTAGCCTATCTGATTTAGATGTGGATCGGGTGGTGCAGAAGCTTCTACAGGCACCGGCCTTTGTCAAATTATTGGCACTGACCCAGGCGGCTTCGGAGCTGAAGACCCTTATGCCAGCTATATCTCTTCCTCCTCCGAGCCATACTAGTCCTTCGGAGCTGGAAGAGTCAGACTTGCTAATTGTGGAGCCTTCGCAGCTGACGCCTGCTCCAGTGTCTTTGGCTCCGTTCACTCTGATGTCCTCAGTGCTGATCGAGGACTCTAGGAGCCGACACTCTCTGGTCTGGTCCGGGGAGGATAGTCGAACTGACTTGTCGGGTCCGATTTTGCCTCTCGGGGCTTCAGCTCGGATGATCTCGGCTCCTACCTCCGGCTTGGAGCCCATTGTCCCGATGCCGGGGGTATTGACAATTTCTTTGGATCCATTGGCTCCTTCGCTTCAAAGCAGAGGGGCCCTCGAAGCCATGAGGAGAGTTATGTCTCCCAAGACATCCTCAACTTCAGGTCTGGCTTCTTCATCTCCTAAAGTGCCTGTGTCTGCTTCTACCTCACAGATCCTAGCTAAACGCAGAGACCCAGAGTCTCAGGAAGCCTCATTAAGTGGCCCATGCTATTCCGAGACCTCTCCAGAAGCTCCCACTGATGAGGTTCCCAAGGAGAGAGTGTGTAAGAGGAAACATTTGGACTTCCCTCAGGAGTCATTAACATCTGATACTGACTTGGATGAATCAGAAGGGTCCCCACAGTCCCCCTCTGAGGATATCTCATTTGCAAAGATACTGGAAATCCTTAGGCAGAGGGGAGACTGGCAGTCCACCAACCCTACTGAGGACGAGTCGGTCCTCCTGAAGGCTTTCAGGTCTCAACCATCCACCACTTGGGTGTTTCCACCCTTCGATGAGCTTATGCAGCTGGTCTCATGAAGGGTATGGAAGTCTCTGGACACCATGGAGCCTGTCCCTAGGAGGCCTAATAAGTTTATATCTGCCTCCTAGATAAATCCTTCTTGACTAAAGGTGTGCTGGTTGATGCCACGTTGGTGGCGGCAGCCACCAAAAAGGAAATGTCTGAAACTTCCTCGTCTATCCATCCTCCTAACAGAGACTCCAGGATCATGGATGGATATGGGAGGCACATGTTTAGTTCAGCAACTTTTGTACTTCATTCGCTTAACTATTTAACCCATTTTACGAGACTACAAAGAGATCTCCTTAAAGACCTGAGAGATGCTCTTCAGGGTACAGTAGCTGCAGGAGCTACAAGCAAAGTTGCCTCCCAGCTTGCTGCCCTCAATTCCGTAGTAAACTCGTCCATGCTCCTCATTTCATATGCAGCTGATGGAATGAGTAGGGCAGCGGGTACAGGAGCTGCTCTTCGGAGACACTCCTGGATATGCTTGTGTTCCTTCGCGGAGCCCTTCAGGTCATCCTTTGTGAATACCCCCTTTGATGGCTCATCCCTTTTTGGGCCAAAAGTTAAGGAAACTTTAACCAGGTGTGAGCAGGACGGAAAGACACTGTCGGACGTTGGGGTCTGTTTTTCCACCCCTACCAGACCCTACCCCAAGGGTCAAAGGAGAGGGAAAATATGGTTCCGAAAAGCTCAAGGAGTCTTTCAGGACACACACATGGTGAACCCCTCCTCCAGGGGCAGAGGAGGGGGCAATAATGATAGAAGCCGCCCTCACAGCACAGTGGGTCCACAAAACCAGGGCAACAGAGATCACTTCTTTGGGAAGCCCTACCAGCACTCCTGAAAGGAAGCCCAACTGTCCTGCTCTAGAGACAGTCAGGGATCGCTTATCTTTGTACCCAGATACCTGGGTCAAAATAACAAATGACAACTGGGTACAAAGTATCATTTCCAGAGGATACTTCATCCCATTCGCCACACCCCCTCCACCGACAAGGAAAATCCCATATGTTCCACCCAGTTACAGGGAACAAGCAACAGTAGTGGTCCAGACGCTAAGAAAAAGAGTCAGCCATCCAGTCCCAGCAGACCAGACAGGATCTGGAACTTACTCAAGATTCTTTATAGTTCCAAAAAAGACAGGGCACTGGAGACCTATATTGTACCTCAGCAGACTAAACAAATCTGTAAAGAAAAAGAAGTTTTGGATAGTCACGCTTCAGTCGATACTTCCCTTCTTAGGGAAAGAAAATTGGATGTGCTCAATAGATCTCCAGGATGCGTACTACCACATAAAAATGGCCAGGCCATCCAGGGATCATCTGCGCTTCCGGCTGGGAGCCATTCTTCGAGCCCTGCCCTTTGCTCTCACTACAGCCCCCAGAGTGTTCACCAAATGCATGGCAGTGGTCACAACAAACCTGAGACGTTTAGGATTCCAGGTGTTTCCGAACCTAGACGATTTGCTCCATGCCGCCACCACCAGGCATCAACTTATTCAGGCCAGGGAGTCCACTCTGTCACTCTACAATCAGCTGGGCATTACAATAAACTCAGAAAAATTTGCCGTTTAGCCATCGCAGCATATCATCTTTATTGGAGCAGAACTGAACACCACCACCACCACGCTAAGGCTTCCAGTAGAAAAAGTCTTACTTCTCTGTTAGCATGTCCGCATGCTAATATCCGAAAAATAAACACCAGCATCAGAAGTTCTGAAATTGTTAGGAATGATAGCAGCAGCAATTCTGGCCATACCACTGGCTTGTATGCACATGTGGATACTGCAGTGGCTGGTGTTCACTCAGTGGTCTTACCAAGAACTCCCCGTGACTCACATGATGATGATCACAAATTCCTGCAAAAAGGATCTTCAGTGGTGGTTGACCTCACTTCATGTTACAATAGGATGCCCATTTGTGTTACCCCCTCCAGTGGCCACAGTGACCATGGATGCTTCCCTGATAGGGTGGGGGGGCATTTTCAAGGAAAGACAGCCCAAGGCACATGGACCAATCAAGAGACTCATCTGCATATCAATGTCCTAGAGATGAGAGCAGTACTTTTGGCGTTATAGTACTTCCAGGACTCTCTTTCTCTGGGTACAATTGCAATTCAGACGGACAACATGTCAGTGATCTGGTATTTGAACAAACAAGGAGGAACCAGATCATACCCCATTTGTAGAGAGGCCCTCAGAGTATGGCAGTGAGCTATTTCCACCTAGTGCTTTCTGTTAGCAAGGCACATCCCAGGGAAATCCAACATAATAGCAGACAAGCTGACCACGAGTGGTCCCTCAAGACAGAAATAGTGGACAGGATATTCCGCAGGTGGGGCCAGCCTTGCTGCAACCTTTTTGCCAGTCACATGGACAAGAAATGCAGAAGCTATTTTGCCCTGATTGCTCCTCTGGGAGAAGCCCCAAGGGACACACTCATTCACGATCGGCCCCCGGGTCTCCTTTATGCATTCCCACCAATTCCATTGATACCCAAGGTATTACAAAGCACAAAAGCCCTGGGAAGGACCATTATTCTAAAAGCTCCTCATTGGCCTCATCACATTTTGTTCCCCTTCCTTCGACTTCAGCTTTTGGAGGCCCCCTGGATTCTGGACCCAGTTCCGGATCTTCTGATGCACTTGTCGGGGGAACTTCATCCCTCTCTGCAGTCCCTGAAGCTGACAGCTTGGCTGCTCCAATTCCCCTCATAGCCAGGTTCCAAAACCTTTCCAATGAGATGAAACAAATTCTCCTATGCTCCCATTAATCCTCTACAAGGAAGCTAAACCTCAGCAAATGGAAAAAAAATTCTATATGGGCCTTTAAAAACAATTTTGATCCTTACCAATCCCCTATGGCCTAGAATTCTTAACCATGTTATTCAGTAAATGAGCTGCAGCAGCAACAGTCCGTGTTCAACTTGCTGCCATTTCACACAAATTATTTAAAGCCTTTCGCAAAGGAACCTTTCATATTAGACCACCTGTGAAATCTCCCTATTCTCCATGGAATCTAAATTCTTCCACCATTTGAACCAGCTTCCTCATGTGACCTCAGATTCTTGTCATGGAAAACCATCTTTTTAGTGGCTATTACTTCTGCCCACAGTGTCAGAGCTTCAAGCCTTGTCCATCAAGCCTCCTTATTTGATTTTTCATGCTGACAGAGTCTCACTTCGAGCAAACCCTTCTTGCTTGCCTAAAGTTTGCACTGAAACTAATCTCAACCAAATTATTGATTTGCCAGTTTTCTTCCCCAACCATTCCAACAATCTAGAGTATATGCTGCACAAACTTGACATTCACAGACAGCTCAGATTTTATTTGGATAGAACAAAAGATTTCAGGAAATCAGACCAGCTTTTTGTTTAATTCTCAGATTTCAAGAAGGGTATGCCAGTGGCTAAAACAACTCTGTCTAAATGGTTATCTGATTGTATCACCTTCAGCTGCCAATATGCCCTTACAGCATAAAATTAAAGCTCACTCAACCAGAGCAGTTTCTACATCCTCCAACTTTTCTGCCATACTTCCTATTGATACTATTTGCGCAGCAGCCACTTGGTCAAAACCTCATACCTTTATCACTCATTACAAATTTGACAGGGCCTCTAGGGACAGGTCCTCCTTTGGATCCACAGTCCTGAGAAATATACTGCCTTGAGCCACCCGAGATAAATGGTGCTTGGGACGCTACCCATCAGTAAAGAATGAACGGCGAGGTAGAACAACTTCACATAAAGAAGTTATGTACTTACCATAACCTTCCATGTGAGTTGTTCATCTTGCCTTCATTCTTACGTCCCTCCCTCCTACCCACTCCTTGGCTTACAGAATACCGAGATGCTTGATCCTTCCTGGTCACTCAACCCTTCTATATTTTCTCTCTTATGAAGTTATAGAATGACATGTGGTATTATTTTACACAGCAAACAAGGTCTGAGGTAACTCTAGGTGCATCATGAGATAGGGACATGCCCTCGAGCTATTTGGAAACCTTGAGCTTTGCAATAGGCTGACTCAGAGCTGAGGGATTGGCTCTGAACCCATCAGTAAAAAATGAAGGCGAGATGAACAACTCACATGGAATGTTAAAGTAAGTACATAACTTTTTTTCTGGGCCAGAAACCACTCCTCTTGTGGTAGATAGGCTACCTAGTGCTTATCACTCCCACTTATAAGCTAGAAAGCTTGCCTCCAACACAGAAAGACTTGGGGGGGCTCAGAAGCTTACAGACAGTCCTGGATACAGCAAATCTGTATCTGGACTAGAATAGTTACAGGAATGGTGGGAAATAAATGCAGACATGGGCTTTTAAACCAAAAAATTGAAAGGGATTGAGAAACTGCCCAAACAGCCAGTACACTACAATTTCTGGGCCAGAAACCACTCCTTTCATGGTCAATAGGTTACATAGTCATATCCATTTGATCCTATGTTGCATCTTACAAAACTTTTTGTTTTACTGAAAGCCCTCAGACAAAAAAAAAAAAAAAGAAAAACACCCCCATACTCCCCAAAACTTATCATAATAATACTAGCACACAAAACTATGTATATCTTTGAATATTGAAGTTTTACCCTCCTAAGAGGAACAGATGTCTCAAACTGACAGCCACACTCATAGACTTGAGTTAACCTAAAAGAAAGGTTATCCATGTAAAGACATATAGCACAGCCTGTGCTTCTATAAAGTGCTGTCTAGGTTCTGTCTTACCCTTATAGTTCTCCCAGCTGGGAAGACACGTGGATGCTTTCAGAGAGCATTATCTCCTAACCAGTTTCTCTGTTATTTTTTGCCTCTAGCCAATTTCTCTTCATTAGATTGTCTCAATGGATACATGAAGGCAAATTACAGAATTGCTACTAAGCATACGTTTATTTGCTAGAAAAAAGCCTTATAATATTCAGTATTCTTTTTCGTTTACTTGCTTTGTCTTAAAGCTTGTTACTAGATCAAGCTAAGGGCCTTAATCCAGGCATTCCCCCATGCAAGTCTGAGAAAGAGCACATTAATTTTTCTTTTGTCATACTCTTTTAACCCGACTTTTCTTCTTCTTCTTTTTTTAACATTGCAATGCCTTTATTTCTTAAAAATGAACAAGAAGAAAGAGAAGGGAGAAAGAAAAAAAGGAAAAAAAAAAACAGGAGCACCTGTTTACAGTAGTATCCCCATTACACATAAAAATGACTGAGAAAACTTTTTTTGTAGCATGCAAAGAAAACCATACACTATGAAAATAGTACTATTAAGATAAAAATTTGTTTTACTAACAGTTAATTTTCTCCCTCCTCTTTCCCTACACCTAAATATTTTTACGAACATCAATGACATGAAGTAGGGCATATGCTTTACAGTCCCCCACAAGTCAAAAAAAGTGGAATATTTCCAGATGTTCTTGTTCTGCCATATTTCACAAATATAATTATTGCATTGTAATCCCACATTTGTCAGTTTCCAAGTTACTGGTTTTATTTCTGTTTGTCTCCGTCTCCCAAATTATGTCCCTGCTTCATTTCCAACATTCTCTTGATTATTTTGTCAACTATTATGCTGCCTTCCTTCTCTCCAGCATTTCCTGTTGAAATATTGGAAAAGGTTTTACTGGCACAGTCTTTCTGTGGTCTTTATTACCAGAAGAAGAGGCAGCAGCAGAGGAATCTCCTTCTGTTTTGCAGCACACTTTTTGTTGGACAAACTGTTATATTTCTTCCTTAGCATGTACTTTATCAGAAAATTATTTTGCCCCCCAGGGAAGAATATTTTGAAGATAACTGGGTACAGCAGTTTGAATCTCATACCTGTTTTTCGACATTTCCTGAATATTGGGATACATTTAATCCTCTTCTGCCTGGTGTACAATGAGTGATCATTCTCAACAAACACTCTGCTGCCTCCCACTTTTAGTACTTTGTCCTTCTGACATAGTTTTGTCAGAATCAACTCCTTCTGCTGGTAGGGTTGCATCTGTAGTATTAATGGTCTAGGTTGCTTTCTCATAGCCAGTGTTTGGAGCATATACATGATGTGCCCTTTCAACTAACAAGTCCTGCTGTGGAATACCACTCCAGTTGCTTATTTGTGCTTTCATAAAGTTAATACAGTCTGTTCCTTCCAGCTTCTCTGGTACAGCTGAAAATCTCAGGTTTTCCTTATGTGCTGTGTCCTCTAATTCTATTATTTTTTGAAACATCTCTTCTTGAGCAATCTCATATTCAGCCAACCTTTTATTCATTTCGACCTCTGATTTTTGCAGTTTTATCAGCTCATCTGAATATCTGTTTAACACTTCTTCAAGCCTGTTGTTGTTTGACATTATATACTCTATCAGTGTTTTGTTTATTTTAACCAGGTCTTTGTGCAGTTGTCTTATACTGTCTTCTAGGTTACTGGAAGTCATGTCTGGAGATTGCACTGCTTTTTGATGAAGAGCTGCAGACCTTTTCCGAGATGTTCACCGTGTTACCCTGCTGCAGTCATCACACTTGGGTTATCTTGTCATCAGGCGGTCCCGCAGTCTGCCTGAATTCCAAAGTCTTGGTCCGGCATTGGTTGCTGTCACTTCTTCCCTGACGTCAGTGCGCCAGGGGTATATATGATGCATCCAATGCCATTTTCTTCAGTCTTTCTTGCCGCGCGGTGCCCGAAGCAGAAGCAGTTCGCAAGTGCCGGTCGGCCAACTCCTGAGATATTCAAAGTCGAATTTCAGATCCGAAGTCTTCAATAAAGCTAAGTACCCCGTTGCGGAAACTTTTCTTGCCTCAGACCGATGTCAGAAAATGTTAACAATTGTATTTCTTGTGGGAAGCAAAATACCTCATAAGGATTTTCATTCTTATTGTATACCTTGCCTAGGCCCAGACCACGACGTCACTGGTTGTCGCTTTTGTGCTAGGTTCAATAAGCGTACTATAAAAAGACACTTTGATTTCACACGACACTACCTCGGTAGAAAATTTAACTACACAATGCCGTCGGAGCAACCGACTACCGGCGTGCACAAAAAATGCAAGGATAAGGACAGGCAGCCTAGACCCAAGCCAGACTCCAAGGCCTCGGCTGGGCTGGTTTCCGGTTCACCGGTTTTCAGTGAGGCTCCTACGCAGCACCTGGCTACTGCAGAATTGGAACCCGAGACCGCTTCGGAGCCTTTGGCAGAGAGTGCTAGGCCGATGCAGCCATTTTCTTTAGCCCCTACCAACGACATTGCGGAAAGAGATGTTGGTGCTGCAGAAACACCTTCGGTTTCTGAAGGTGTCTTCAGACCGACGACGCTCACTATAAAAGCATATCCTAAGCTTAAGACTCCTATTAAACCAAAAAAGACTGCACTTCAGTCTCCAGTTCAAGGCCCCATGCCTAAGAAACAGATGCTTAAAATGGCTGAAGATTTGATCTCTTTAATCAGGGGTACCCAACCCCCCCCCCCGACAAAAGGCCTAGACAAGAGGAAGATTATGCCTCCTCTGATCAAGTGTCTATTTCCTCAGGCTCCTCTGAGGACCAAGATTACTCCTTTCCCCCTTATGAAGATTCTGATGCTGAGGATTCCATTCCCTCAGCTTCTCCCCCTGAAGACTACTCCTTTGGGGAAACTTTACACACTATGAGGGAACATTTTCACTGGGAAGGTCAGGACTTCTCTGACTCAAAGAAAAGGCTCAGAGAGTTTATTTTACTCCCCCAGCACAGACCTCTTGCTATCCCCCCAGTTTTAGACATTGTGGATGATGTTTACTTAGAATCTAGTTTAAATCCAGATTCTCTGCCTCCTGCTCCAGCCAAACCAGACAGATATTATAGAGTGCCTGACTCCCACAAATTCCTTTATAAAAGTCCTGTTGTTGATCCAGAGACTGTCTCCCAGGGTCCCAAAGAGGCTAAGGCTTCTATGGCGAAAAATCCTGTACCCTCTGAAAGGGACTCCAGAGCACTAGACAGGTGGGGGAAAAAGGTTTACACCTCAGCCACTCTAGCTATGAGAGCACTAAATTGTCAATTTCACATGCTAAAATACCAGAAATTTCTAATGTCTCAAATAAGACAAAAATGAGTGCACTCCATCAACAGTCTGAATTGAAAGAAATGCAGGATCTGTTGCATGCAGCTGAACAGGTGGGCAAACATACTTTACAATGTGGATTTGATTCTTTGGAGGCTTCCTGTAGAGCAGCTGTTACTGGGACTGTTATACGTAGGCATGCTTGGTTAAAGGAACAAACTCTGCCTGATCATGTTAAAGCAAAGCTTCTAGATGCTCCCTTACAGCAGGATGTCCTATTTGGAGTTAAAGCAGAAGAAGTCTTAAAGAAAATGGAGGATAAGGCAAAATCTATGCAGACGGTCAAAGATTTTCTACAGGTTCAGCCCCCTTGCTTCAGCAGAAATTGGCCAACAAAAAACTGGTCCTTTCCAGCTACTGACAGACCTCAGAGGAGTAAATACAGACCCCCAAGAGGCAGAGGACAACCACAAGCCCACTACAAACCTCTACAATGGGGCACTGCAACACAGGAGGGGGGAAGAGAAGACAGGCTCCAAACTACTAGAAGGCAAACTCAATGACTTAAACCTCATATGGCCAAGCAAGACTCTCTTGTCATCTCCCTTGGGAGGAAAATTAGCACTTTTTTCAGACAACTGGCACATTTTCACAAAGGACAAATGGGTCCTAGACATAATTTCACAAGGAAACAGATTGCATTCACACCTTGCCAACGAAAAGAGGAATGCCAAACCTGCCACAAAATCAATGGGCAGAGGCACAAAAACAAATTACAGCTCTCATGGACATGAGAGCCATTCAACTGGTACCTACACGGGAGCAAGGCCAAGGATTTTACTCAAGACTCTTTCTAGTCCCCAGAAAAGATAATGCCTGGAGACCAATTCTGGACCTTTCAATTCTAAACACCTTCTTACAAGTACCCACATTCAAGATGCTAACACTACAGCAGCTTCTTCCCATGTTGGGCAAGAAAGCATGGCTAGTAACGTTGGACCTCAAGGAGGCATACCTGCATGTCCCTATCAGACAAAATTGCAGAAGATACCTCCGTTTCCTTGCAGGTTCAACCCATTACCAATTCTCTGCACTGCCCTTTGGCTTATCCACTGCGCCCAGGGTTTTCACAAAATGCCTGGCACCAGTAATTGCATACTGCAGACAAAGAGGAATTCAAATATACCCATACCTGGACGACTGCCTCATCCAAGCAGAAAGCAAGGACATCCTCTTACAATATCTGGCTTTTGTAAAACATCTTCTAAATTGCCTAGGGTACACAGTAAACGAAAATAAATAAATCAAAACTAGTACCCTCACAAAATATGGCATTCCTGGGTGCCAGCTTGAATACAACGGCCCAGAAGGCTTATCTGACGCCAGACAAACAACTACAACTGACTCAATATTTCAAAATAATGGCAACAAAGACACAACTCCCTGCAAGAAAAATTCTGCAGGCCTTTGGCTTCATGGCATCTTGCAGTCTACTAATACCATTTGCAAAGCTGCATATGAGGAAATTACAGTGGTACCTAAAAAGCGTATGGTCTCAACACAGCCACAGCTTGGACACAATGATATCTCTCATTCCCTGCCTTCAACAAGAGTTTCTATGGTGGTCACAGGCATGTCACCTCAACAAGGGTCAGCCTTTCACCTTGCCCTCAGCCAGGCAAACTATGACAACAGATGCATTGGACTATGCTTAGGGGCATACATGGCAGGACAGTGCATTCAAGGCATATGGACTGCAGATCAAAGGAATCTGCACATCAATCAAAAAGAGATGCTAGCTGTACAGAATGCTCTGACAGCCTTCAAGAACCTCTTACATCCAGGACAGCTTACAATAAGGACGGACAACACCACAGTAATGTGGTACATAAACAAACAAGGGGGTACACACTCCTACCCTCTATGCAGGCAAGCAGTGACCTTGTGGAACACAGCACTGGCTTACCAAGTTCAGCTACAAGCTCAATTCCTGCCAGGAAAAAAAGAACACATTGGCAGATGACCTCAGCAGAAACATCATGGATCCCCAGAAACTGGATCCACAAGTATTTGCAATGATAACTCAAAAATGGGGCCACCCAGACATAGACCTGTTTGCCAGCCCCCAAAACTATCAGCAAACAAAATTTTGTACAAGGACACTTCACCATCAAGCTTGGAAAGTGGACGCACTCTCATTCAGTTGGAAAAACCTGACAGTATATGCCTTTCCTCCATTGCCCCTTCTCTCAAAGGTGCTTCTAAAAGTCAGAAAGGAGAGACCACGAATGATACTCATAGCCCCAGACTGGCCATGCCAGCACTGGTAGAATATGGCCCAGGGCCCACCTTGGATTTTACCACAAATTGCCCATCTGCTCACACAGCAAGACAATCAGATTCTACACAGCCAGCTCAAAACCTTAAATTTGGCTGCATGACAAATCACCTAAACATTCAGCCAGCTCCTCTTCCTCAAGCAGTTATGGATGTTATTCTGGAAGCTAGGAGGCCCAGCACCAGGAAGGCCTACTTGGACAAATGGAAAAGGTTTTGTGCCTGGAACCAAGCTAAAGCCCAAAATACCCTTCAGCCTCACATGCCTCAGATTCTACAGTATTTAACTGAGATGTTGCACAAAGGACTTTCTTTTTCATCTATTAAAATCCACGCCTCATCTATTTCAGCCCACTACAACACGGATCCACCCTTATTTTCACATCCACTTCTAAGGCAGTTCCTCAGAGGGGCAAAAAACATTAGGCCCCCCAGGAGAGCACCTACACCAACCTGGGACCTCAGCTTTGTTCTGGAAAAACTTACGCTACCTCCCTTTGAACCAGCTTTCTCTGCTGAGCTAAAGTTTATATCATGGAAGACTGCCCTGCTGCTAGCAATAACTTCAGCCAGAAGAGTCTCAGAGCTTCAGGCACTAATGGCAGTGGAACCTTTCCTCATTTTCCATCAAGACAGAGTTTCTCTACAAACTAATCCTTCCTTCATGCCTAAGGTGGTATCTAGTGTGGCTTTAAATCAAACCATCCACTTACCCACCTTCTTTCCAAATCCACAGAAAAAAGGAGAAAGACTCCTGCATTCCTTGGATATTCACAGGCAACTGCGTTACTACTTGGATAAAACTAAGGTTTTCAGAAAATCTGACCAGCTCGAGGGCAATATCAAAACAGACCATTTCCAAATGGATAGGACATTGCATTCGTTTTTGCTACACCCATCATGGAAAACCAGTTCCTGCTACCATAAGGCCCCACTCTACCAGGGCAGCAGCTACATCTACAGCCTTCCTCAGGGGGTGCCAACCAAGGATATTTTGGAAGCTGCAACTTGGAGTTCAGTACACACCTTCACCAAACACTACCACTTACCACTTTACTCTAAGACTCACTGCAGTTCTGCAGGGCCTTCTAGCCTCCTCTAACCCTCTTTGACTCCTCCTCCCATCCTTAGCTTTGGGATTCTACCCAAGTGTGATGACTGCAGCAGGGTGACACGATGAACATAGTACAGTTTTGTACCTACCATAAATGTAGATGTTCGAGTGTACATCCCTCCATCCCCTCTGACTAACTAACTAAATCTTTACAATACCTTTCTGATGTATTTGCTTATAGCTGGAGGGATGTTGTGTTTGTGCTAAATTTCTTAGATTGGTACTAATTACTGACCACCTTTTTGGGGGCACCTGACATCTGGGGCAAGAAAAACTGAAGAAAATGGCATCGGATGCATCATATATACCCCTGGGATGCATCATATATACCCCTGGCGCACTGACGTCAGGGAAGAAGCGACAGCAACCGATGCCGGACCAAGACTTTGGAATTCAGGCCGACTGCGGGACCACCTGACGACAAGATAACCCCAAGTTTGATGACTGCAGAAGGGTGTACACTTGAGCATCTACATTTATGGTAGGTACAAAACTATGCTTTAGTGCTTTTCCTCACCTTTTGCAGCTGATTTTCTTTCAGGTCCTTTGTGTCTTTTTTTCTGGTATCTAGAGAGTGCACTTATTAGTCAGTTACTGAAATGTATATAGAAACAGAGACGTCTACTGTCCTTCTCTGCCAAGCTTCTGTTTTCACACTGGGAGAGCTAGAATTAATCTGTTTCTCAATCTGCAGCCATTTTCTATAATCCAATGATACTCCTTCTTAAGAGTAAACCTGCAAGCTATCCTAGAAACTGCAGACCAATGACTTGCCTTCCAACAGTGTACGAACTGTATACTGGAATTGATGCCGATAGAGTTTATAGTCATTTAGAAGAAAACTCAATCATGGCAGTAGAACAAAAGGATAATAAAAGAAAGTCTTATGGAAAAAAGGATCATTTGATGTCAAATAAAGTCATAATGGGGAACTGTAAAAAGGGGAAGAATCTAGTTTGTCATGGATAGGCTACAAAAAAGCATTTGACTGCATCCCACATTCATAGATAAAGGAGTGCCTACAGATTTATAAGATACACCCTACATTGAATGATTACATTACAGTGACCATGAAACAGTAGCAAACCACTCAGCAGTTAAGCCATGATAAAGGAAAAATTATTATCCCAGGAAAAAATTGAAAGGGGGATATATCCCATGGTGATTCTTTATCACTACTCTTTTGTCTTGACCTTAACCCATTAAGCTGCCTGTGTAACATATTAGATCATGGTTGCAATTTGGTTCCCAGAAAACAACAAAATGTAAAGACTTTCCATCTTCTTTTTGTGGATGATTTAAAATTGTGTAGTTCAACAGATGAGGAACTGAACGCACAACTGCAAGTGGTCAAAACTTTCTCATATGATATAAGAATCTCATTTGGTCTTGATAAATGAGCAAAAGCTACATTTAAAGCAGAAAAGCTGCAGCACCAAGAAAATGTCAGTCTGGGAGAGTAATGTGATATAAAGGAACTTCAGCAGGAGAGAGTGTGTAAATATTTGTGGATTAATGAAGGATTGACAATAAAACATGAGCATATGTGAACAAAAAATAGTAAGGAATATTTTAGAAGACTAAAATGAATACTGAAAATAGCTCCGACATCTAGGAACAAAGTCCAAACTATGACTTGCTGATCTTTGAAATTCTTCATCCAGGGATGTGGAATCACTAGAGAAGGTCTTGTCTTGACTCTACCATCTAGGTTTCAAGTTTAACCTCCTTAAGTCATATTTGACACACTCACAAATATTTTTTGGGGGTGCTTAATTTTCTTCAACAAGAGTCTGCCTTTTCTGCCTGAAGACAAGGGCCTGTTGTACCAGATGGTGTTTCTGGAATTCTCCCAGGGGGATGTCATCTTGTTGAAAAAATTCTTTGAAATATTTGGACTGATAGCATCCGTGATTCTCATTTTACCTATGGCCTGTCTTTCCATGGTTAAAAAAATCAACTGTATGCTTGAAATTGTTGGATGTGTCTCCTTCTTTCCCTAGAATCCCAGTTGCCTGTGCTGCCCTTCGTCAGACGATAATTAACAATGGTGTAGAGGTCAGTTGAATATCAATCCAGCGCTTCCTTTTTCCTCCCTGATGCCAGTACAGTCTTTTCAGACAGATTCATCCAACTACACCTGAGGAGCTGTTTCAATAAGGATGCAAGTGCTAGCCACTTGGGGACCGAAGGACACATGAAAGCAGATCAGTATCTAGGATATGTTGGTAGTGTTTCCCACCTTGAAAGTCTCCCACTGCCTTTGGACTCTGGGTCCTCTTCTGGTGGATATGGACATAACCACAATGATGTGGTGCCTCAACAAAATAGGATATGCAAAGTGTTATCCCCTGTACCGATCGGCAGTGATAGCTTGAAAGTGTGCTTCTCAGTATTCTCAGTCTCTTCAGGCATCATACATCCCATCAGAGCAGAACACTGGCAAACAGACTAAGCACATCTTGTGCAGACTCACACAAGTGGAAGCTGAACAGAGTGATGTTCCAGGATCTAGTCCTGATGTGTGGAATGCCTGTAATAGATCTGTTTATCTACTTTCAAAACACAGCTGGAAAAATTCTGTTCCAGACATCCTTACAGCTATGCTTGGAGGACAGATGCCGTTTTGTTCCCTGGGATGGGAATGTTTCTGCATGCATTTCCACTAATTCATAAGGTACTTCTAAAAGTTCAAAGATAAATGCTAAAGATCATTGCGGTGACCCCACATTGACCCAAGGAATTTTGGTATTCCCTCTTTATGGTAGAGGTCAAAGACAATTACCACAGAATTCCTCGCACGCTGGACCTGCTCACACAGTCTCAGGGGTGATTGTGCACACTGATTTGGAGAAACGTGTATTGACAGCCTGGATTTTTCTATCTTGACTCTGTTTAGGCACTTGATAAATGGATGAGGTTTTCTAAATGATGCATAAATGGAAACACAAGATCCATTGTGGTTTATATCCCTGTGGTTCTGAAATATTGATGTGAGCTACTTCAGGATGGCTTAGTGGATGCATCTATTAAGTTTCATTTAGTGGCCATCTCTGCTTGTCTGTCAGTGGATCACCATCTTTCTTTTTTTTTGGTAAAACAGTTCATAAAAGGAGTATTGCTTACAAGACCCTCTCACAAGCAAATTTGTAGGATCTTATCTATGTTCTTGAAAAATTATCCATGCCACCTTTTGAACCAGCAGCTCATGCTGATCTTAAGATGTCCTTCCAGATCACTGTTGCAGTATTCTCCTGCCAAGGATAGCCCAATGTTCAGCCAGTATACTAAAGTCTTTAGTTCTTATAGGCATCATACATCACACATATGCTCCCCATGCAAGGTGTAGGGCATAAAGGTGATGTATGGATGCACACACTCAGAACTTCTTCACTGCCAGTTCAAACACCACTGTTGAACGTCAGTCTGAATGCCCTTCTGCTGTGCTGGTTACCAAGCAATGTTTTCAGGTAAGTGCCCTATTAGGGGTTCTTCTCTTTCTTCTTTTCCTTGTTGTTATTGTGTTCATATCATACAGAAAAGGAAAATGTCAGCTTGGAAGGCAGATTCTCCGTAAAGATTGTCAGAACCAGTGTCTTTTTTGTTTGGGTGCTTCCCACAATCATACGCAGTGCTGTATCTGCCAGATACTTGTGCCTAAGACCCTATGTAATTATCTTTCATTCTTTTCCATATACCTGGAGAAGCAACTTCTTAAGTTGTTGGCTCAAGGTGCTATGTCGTAATCCTTCTTTCCCAAGGGCCAGCTGTCTGGCATAAAGGACAAAAATATTAGGTCTGATTTCCCCTGACATCTCTCTTGATCCTGGAGAACTATCCGGTGGTTGCTTTGAATTCCTCTGTCGAGATCCTGTCAGAAGCCAGTACAGATCTATCTCATCATATGTCCCTGGAGGCTTTTCAAATTTCTGTAGACCACATTGAGGGGGAGCCTCAACTGCTTATTTCTGAAGGATCGAAGGGGATTCCTGAGATCTTAGTAAGAGAGGAGATTCTTATGACTGTTATTGAATCACACCAGAGGTCTGACCCTTTGAGGATGTTTCAACTGGACATCTTGCAAAAAAGAAAGAAAAAACTAAACATGTTTCCCCTGTTGAAAGGATCATCAACATGAATGGCAGGATTTCACCCAGGGTTTATTTAATGCTTTGATCACCTTGAAGCCTCCTCAAGGAGTCTGTATTCTTGCTTCTCCCTTGACTTCCACTCCACTCAAGAGGCATAGAGAATTAGATGGCCCAGATGAGGGTCTGGACTTTTGAAAGAATCCTTGGCTTACTCTTTCTAAATCCCTCCACCTTAGACTACAGTTCAGAGGAGGAGGACTCCATAAGTCCAGATTCCCCTTTGGAAGAGCTCTCCTTTGGGTATACCATTGCTCATATAATGGATTATTTTAAGTGGGATTGATCTCAGGTCTCTGAGATTCAAAAAAGATACCATGAACTCCTATATATGGAGTCTCCCAAGCCATCTGCTGTTTTGACTGTCCTTCTGGATACCTTCTCAGCAGCATCTGTAGCTTCTGATTCTCAGTCTCCTGTGCCTAAAAAGTCAAATAGAGTCTATAAAGCCTGAGGAGTGCATATTCCTTTACATGTGCCTTCCAGGAGAAGGGGAATGTTTTGCAGGAGTTGAAACGTATCTTTTTTTCTCCTGGTCTCAAGTTTTCAAAGAAATAGCCTTCCAAATCTGCATTTGTTTGTAGGCAGTCTCGCCCTCCTCCTAAGGGCAAGAAGGGTTCTAGTTATGTGCCTCCTACTAAGTCTAATAAATCCCAAAAAGCAACCACAGTGTTGACCATGACCACAAAGAATAAAAATAAGATGAAACACTGCAGGCAACAAACAACAGTATCACCAGCTAACCTTGAAGAAAACTGTTGTATTCAGTATATAAAACGATTGAACGCTTTCATCTCCTAACCGGAGATTTCATCAGAATCAAATAAATAGGCTACTATCTCATTTAAATAATAAGTAGGCGATGACATCACTAAATTAATTAAAAACATTTAATGTTCCATTCCATATATCCAACCCTTAAAACACGTCCTGTATAAAAACAATACTTTTTATAATATCACAATATAATAGATCCATGTAGTAATTTTCAATAACATATGTTGAAAACAAAACAAAAAATAAGTCCATAAATATAAAATTGAATTCTATTTAAATCTTAAGGGATGGCTTTTCTGATTAGTATGGGTTTGAGGGAAATCATTTCATTAAGTCCTGTTTTTTGTGTAGCTTGCAGTCTTATCTGCCATTTGATCTCCCTTTCCTCTATGAAACTTCTGAAGCCTCCCCCTCTAGGGTTAGCTATCACTCCCTCTATTACACTAAAGGCAAAATTAGTAAAACTATTACATGTTGCAGAATGTTTATATAGTGCATTATTTATATTTTTTGTGGAAATCTGATACTGGTGTTCATATATCCTGTCCTTAACTGTCTCTCGGTTTTACTGATGTAAAATGCTGGACAGGATTTACAAATAGCAAGATATATAACCCCAGTTGTCTGACAGTTACCCTGCACAAACCCCACCTTAGTCTTCAGTGAATTCCCCAAAGTTAGTGTCTTTTTACCATAAATATATTTACATTACAAGCACATACCACATTTGGATTACCTGATTTATCTAAATTCCAGCTTTGTTGGGTTTGCTCAAAGCTTTTATTGAGATTTATACCTGTTTTAAACACAAAAGTGAGCTTGACACCAATTATTGACCACAGCATGGGATTACTTCTCAAAATAGCCCAGTTATTTTCTATAATTTCCATAACTTGGTGAGCCTTTCCCCAAAAAGGGATAACCAAGGCTCTCTCAAACTTTTTCTCTTCCACAAGCACATCTCTTTCTTCTATTACGCTACCCAATACGGGCTTATATTTTTTACCCTATTAATTTTTTAACATATTCTACAATCTCATTGACTAATTTAATAGGGTAACTTCTCTCATAGAACATTTATGCAGCTCATTCTCAATATCACCTACCATAGATGTCCTTCTGGCAACCCTTACTAATTGCCCTTTAATAATACTTTTATTTTGATGATGAGGGCTGCTACTGGAATATTCCAAGTAGGAATTGCTGAACGTGGGTTTTCTGTATACATTAGATTTAAACCCTCTATCAAGTTTTCGTATGTAGGTGTCTAAATAGTGTATACCCTGTGAATTACTGGTATGAGTGAATCTTAAAAAGTTAGTTGTTTCACTTAAATAACCCATAAATTCCTTAATTTCAAACTCAGTATGTGTCCACAGAATAAAAATATCATCCAGAAATCGAACATACATCCTTAAATGTTTAAACAAATCACTCATAAAAACTTTTTTGAATTCCCATTCCAATAACACCATATCCGCATATATGGGTGCACATGAGACACCCATAGCTATGCTTCTGCTCTGTTTGAAGTACTTACCCTCAAAATATGGGTTTCTATCACGTAGTCAAACTTTTACAAGTTCGAACCACATATGGTCGAGACCATATGTTTGAATTTGTAAAAGTTGAAGCGTTTGAATGGAAATGTCTGTAAGCAGAGGTTTCCATTCACTTCAATGTGGTGCGATCTCGGAGTTAGTATATTTAAGTAGCGGGGGCTGTGGGGGGTGCAGGGGGGCTTGCCCCCCTGCTTACAACAAGTTATTGTTTTGTCCGTTGTGTAGTTATTTTTTTTTTACATACTCGAAGTTCTGTAACTTCGAACATAATGGTTCGACCATTAGGTGTTCGGAGTTATGGAACTTCGACTATGTAATATAGACCCCAAAATATATATAATTATAATCAAGAGCTAAACCCATAAAGTCCACAATCAAATTTACCTTATCATTTAAAAAAATAGTGTTTTGACATATACTATCAGAAAATAAATCCATCCCTTTTTGTCTAGGTATTGATGTGAACAAATCTACTACATCATTAGTAAGGAAGATAATATTGTCTTCCCATTATGTATTCTGAATTCTGCTTGAGAAGTCCCAGGAATCTTTTAGGAGTTGTTTTGCACTATTACATGCATGCTTCAACCATTTATCTATGACTACACCAAAGGGGTAAGTTTTCAAACCTACTAAGTTTACTCAGACTCCTGCCATTCAGAAAACCTGCTTTTCAGGTCAAGCTAGGTTCTGTATGACAGTTTACTTTCCCCTTCCTTGAGGAGGTCCAGCACACAAGCTCACGAATCGATGCTTCATTAAGATATGTTCTTGGCCACTGTCCATCAGTGGTGTATTCCTTAGGTAGATCTTTTTGCCTCCACTTTGAACAGACAACTTCCTCTACTCTGTTCCAGAGTTCCAAAGTCCCAGTTCCTCTTGGAAGCATATGTTTCTGTACTCCTTCCCTCCGCTTCCTTTGTTACCATGAGTCTTGCTCAAGATCAGGCAGAACTCTCCCAAAATCTTGTTTGTGATTCCGTTTTGACCCAGATAGCATTGGATGTTCATCGTGTTTCACTGTTGCAGTCGTAACCAATGGGTTTTCCGGCTCCTGATAGCCCTCGATCGGCCGTAATACCAAAGGTAAGTAAATATGATGTTGGCTGTCGTCAGTTGTAAAGGACGGCAGGGCATCTGTTACAAAAGGAGGCAGCCGACGTCACTTCCTCAGTCTTCCTTGCCATGGAGCCCAAAGCAGAAGCATTTCTTGCACGGGTGCCGGTCGGCAGTTTACCTTTTTTCATTTCCGACTATGAAATTGAAGTCTACTACAGCTAAGTACCCCATTGGGGATCCTCTTTTCTTGCCTTAATGAATGTCTGAAAAGGTTAATAATTGTCTTACCTGTGGAAAGCAGATTCCCCATAGAGATTTTCATTCACATTGTATTATTTGTTTAGGCCTTGACCACGACGTTCCTAATTGTGATCTCTGTGCCTCCTTTAGTCTGCGTACTATTCATCATTGGGCTAAGCTTTTAGCTAAACATTTTGGAGTTTGGCTTAAGTTTGTTGGTATGGCATTCACTGGTCTTCAGGCTTTGAATATACCCAAGAAACATAAGGATAAGGACCGCGACAGGTTTCAGAAGGTTAAGTCCTCGGATGATGTTAGGATGGTCATCAGTCATGCGGTAGCCAGTCAGGCGCCTTTGCAGTCCCTGCAGTCCGCGGATTTGCAGCCGCAGGCCTCGGTTGAGACTATTTCAGAGTCCCCCAGGCCTCCAGCCTCCAGTTTGCCTTCTGACCTCTCGCCTGTCGCCTCTTCAGCTGGATCCGGAGCCACTAAGCTGACACCGGTGTCTGAGGCCTCCATTCTTCCATTCACACAGCAAGCTCTTACTGATGATCTCTACTGCGACTTCGGCAGTTGCCAGCCCCCCCCCCCCAAGTCCTTTAGACTTGCAGGTAAATCTTCCAGTGGTAAGCCTGTGAAAAAGCAGGCTCCAGTTTCTTCTCGTTCCCCTCAACCCCAGATGGTTAAAATGGCTAATGATCTTTTGACCCTTATTAGAGGTTCACAGCCTCCTCCTTCTAAAAGGAGAAGGAATGTTTCTCCTGAGGCTTTGTCTTTTTTTTCTGGCTCTGATTCTTCTAGCATTTCTGCCTTTGAAGAGGAAGTGTCATAGACTTTTTCTCCTTTTGAGGATTCAGATGCAGAGAAATCCATCCCTTCTGCTTCTCCCCCAGAGGATTTCTCTTTTGTTGATACTTTGAATACTGTCAGTGAGCATTTTAAATGGGAAAGTCAGGACTGTCCCCAGTCTGAGAAAAGGATTAGGGAGTTTTTGGATTGACCTCAGCATAAGCCTCTGGCTATTCCCCCAGTGTTGGAAGTAGTTGATGTTTTCTTGGAAAATTCCTTAACTCCAAATTCAGTTCCTCTTGCTCCCAGGAAACCTGACAGGTACTATAGAGTCCCTGATTCTCATCTGTTTCTTTTCAGGAATCAGCTGGCTGATCCTGAGGTTATTTCAAAAGGCCCTAAAGGGGTTAAGGCCACTGTTACTAAAAATCCTGTTCCTTCTGACAGGGAATCTAAGAACCTAGATAGGTGGAGAAAAAGGTTTATACCTCAGCCACTCTTGCTATTAGGTCTACTAATTGTCTTTTTCATATGCTGAAGTTCCAGCAGCACACCTTGGAGGCTATTAAGTCTAGGATAGCAAGTGTGCCTCTTTTGGCGGAGAGTAAGGATATACAGGATTTGCTGAATTTTGCCAGTCTTGTCAATAAACAGTCTTTACATTGTGGGTTTGACATTCTAGAAGCCTCCTGCAGGGTTACAGCTACTGGATCTGTTATTAGAAGGCACGCTTGGCTCAGGGAACAGCCCCTTCCAGAGCCTGTCAAGGCTAAGCTGTTAGATGTACCTTTGCATAAGGACAGTTTTTTTGGCAGCAAAGTGGAGGAAGTGCTCAAGAAGATGGAGGGATAAGGCTAAGTATATGCAAACTGTTAAGGGTTTTATGCAAGTTCAACCTCCTCGCTTTAGCAGGAATTACCCTTCTAAGAGCTGGATGTTTCCTGATACCAGCAGACAGAACCGTTCAAGGACTAGAGGTTACAAATCTTCTAAGGGGCAGGTGTCTACCCCTCAAAGGTCTAAGCGATGGCAGGCCTCCACTTCCAAGTTGGGAAGTTCTAAGCCTGCATCTCAGTCAAAACACTCTCAATGACTTTATCCAACTTCTGCCTGTTCTTGCCTGCCTGGAGAGTCCTTTAGGGGGAAGGTTGGCCCTTTTTGCAAATGTCTGGCCCACTATCACGGACAACAGATGGGTACTCAGAACTTTATCCCTAGGCCACAAGTTTTCTTTCCACACCTTTCCAGTTCCCAAAGGATTCCCGGACGCTCCTCCAAACCAAAGGGCAGAAGTAGAAAAACAAATTTTGTCTTTGTTTCTTCTGAGAGCAATATAATCAGTTCCTGCTCAGCAGGGTAGGCCAGGGTTTCTATTCCAGACTTTTCCTAGTTCCAAAAAAAGAAGGCACCTGGCGTCCTAGCCTAGATCTGTCCATTCTGAACTCTTTCTTGGTAATTCCAAATTTCAAAATGCTCACTCTGCATCAGTTGCTGCCAGTGTTAGAAAAGGATTCCTGGCTGGTAACTTCGGATCTCAAAGAAGGTTATCTGCACATCCCTATCAGGGAAAGTTGCAGGAAATACTTTCATTTCAGGGTGGGCAAGCAACATTATCAATTCTCTGCGCTGCCCTTTGGCTTATCTACTGCTCCCAGAGTTTTCACAAAGTGCCTGGCTCCAGTCATTGTTTTTTGCAGGCAGAAGAAAATTCAGATTTATCCATACTTGGATGACCGATTCAAGCAAATTCTCAGGAACAGCTGTTAAAGAATCTAGAATTCGTAAAGACTCCTCTCTTCCCTAGGTTACACTCAATGAGGAAAAATCAAATATGGTGCCATCGAAGGAGATAACATTCCTGGGACCGAGTCTGAACACAGCCGCCCAGATGATATATCTCACCCAGGAGAAACAGGCAACTCTTTCAGTTTAATTCAAGGACTTGGCAAGCCTGTCCCAGCTCCCTGCAAGGAAATACCTGCAAGCTCTGGGACACATGGCCTCTTGCATTCTCATGATTCCATATGCAAGATTGCATATGAGGAAATTGCAATGGTACCTCAAGAACATTTGGTGTCAACACACACAGGACCTGGATATGATGATTCCTCTGCTTCAATGTCTGCAGACAGAGTTTCTATGGTGGGCAACTGCCTGTCTATAAAACAAAGGCATGCCTTTTCGCCCACCTCCTGCCACTCAAGTGCTTATCACAGATGCATCGGACTATGCGTTGGGAGCACACCTGGATGGCAGATGCATACAGGGACGTTGGAATACCCAGCAGATGCACCTGCACATACATCTAAAGGAGTTTATAGCAGTTCAGCAGGCCTTGCTAGCTTTTAAGCATCTTCTTTCTCCTGGGACCCTGCTCATCAGGACAGACAACACCACAGTCATGTGGTACATCAACAAGCAGGGAGAGACTCATTCTTACCCCCTGTGCAGGCAGAACATGAATCTTTGGTCCATAGCAGCATCCCTGGGCCTGCATCTCCTAGTTCAATTTCTTCCAGGAAGGCTCAATGTTTTGGCAGACCAATTGAGCAGACACACCCTGGATCCTCATGAGTGGCAGTTGAACAGAGCAGTCTTTTACAGCATCATTCAGCATTGGGGCACACCGCAGGTGGATCTTTTCTCCTCCCCAAGACAACCATCTACCTCTTTTTTGTACCAGACAGCATCACAGCAGAGCCTGGAGAGTGGATGCCTTGTCCTTCCCTTGGATGCTGCTGTCAGTTTATGCCTTCCCTTCTCTTCCTCTTCTTCCCAGAGTATTACTGAAGATCAGAGACGAATGACCAAGGACTGTTCTCATAGCTCCGGACTGGCCCAGACAGCATTGGTATCCACTGCTTCGCAGTCTCTCCCACCTTCCTCCTTGGCATCTTCCTCTGAAGCCAGATCTTTTGGCTCAGGAAGGGGGAAACATTCTACATCCTCATCTTCAGTCTCTACATTTCGCAACATGGCTCATTGTATGACTCCTCCATTTTCTTCTTCCCTTTCCCAGCAGGTGGTTGACGTGCTGAGGGAGGCCAGGAGGCCTAGCACTAGGAAGTCCTACGCTGGCAAATGGGAAAGATTCTTTCATTGGATGCAGGCTATAGGGGAATCTTCTTCTCAGCCTATCCTTCCTCTGATCCTGGAATACCTGGCTGATTTGCTTCAGGGTGGTCTTTCTTTTTCCTCTATCAAGATCCATGCTTCAGCCATTTCTGCTCATTGTTCTTTTGAACAACCCATTTTCTCTCATCCCCTGATGAAAATGTTTCTCAGAGGTGCTTGCAACTTAAAACCTCCCAGAAGGGCACCTACACCAGCCTGGGATCTTAATTTTGTCTTCGAGAAACTCACTCTGCCTCCTTTGGAGCCAGCTGGCAATGCAGATTTAAAGTTTCTCTCTTGGAAGATTGCCTTCCTCTTGGCTATAACTTCAGCAAGGAGGGTTTCGGAGCTGCAAGCTTTGATGGCTGTGGAGCCCTTTCTTATTTTCCATGCAGATAGGGTCCCTCTAAGAACCAACCCCTCTTTTATGCCTAAGGTGGTTTCTAGCCTGACTCTTAATCAGTCCATACACATTCCTACCTTCTTTCTTAATCCTCGAAATAGAGGTGAAAGGATCCTACATTCTCTTGATGTACACAGACAGCTTAGGTTTTACCTGGACAGGACTAAGGACCTTCGGAAATCAGCACAGTTATCGGTCAGTTTTGCCCCTGGAGCCCAGGGCAAGGCTATTTCTAAGCAAACCATTTCTAAATGGATTGCACATTGTATCTCTTTTTGTTACTCCTTTCATGGCAAGGTTCCTCCTCAAGGGGTTAGGACCCACTCAACTAGAGCAGCTTCCACTTCTGCAGCCTTTTTAAGGGGTGTCCCTACTAAAGACATTTTGGAGGCTGCCACATGGTCTTCTGTTCACACTTTCACAAAGCATTATAATTTTCCTTTGTTTTCTAGAGCCAGGGCAGGGTTTGCCACTGCTGTTCTGAGGGCATTATCTCCAATCCTTGATTCTGTTGGTACCTACTCCCTTTTCTCTGAGCTTTGGTAATCAATCCATTGGTTAGGACTGCAACAGCGAAACACGATGAACATAGTACAGTTGTGTACACTTACTACATAAATGTAGATGTTCGAGTGTATTCACTGTTGCAGTCTTGTTTTCCCTCCCTCCCCCTTTTTGGTCCTCCTGTTCTCTTTTCCTAAGGTACAGGCCAAATTTGGTATTATTTGCCAAAATTGCTTTTGGTTTAAGCCTTGTTTTCTGGAGCTTCTGACTGTTACGGCAAGAAAGACTGAGGAAGTGACGTCGGCTGCCTCCTTTTGTATCGGACGCCCTGACGTCCTTTACAACCGACGACAGCCGATGTCATATTTACTTACCTATGGTATTCTGGCCTATCGAGGGCTTCCAGGAGCCAGATAACCCATTGGTTAGGGCTGCAACAGTGAATACACTCGAACATCTACATTTATGGTAAGTGTACACAGGTTTACTATTAAAATGTTGAACGGCACTACGTCAACTGTACTATAGTCGAACACGGAAGTTCGAAAATAGTAATGTCAACGTCAAAAAAACAATCTAGGAATGGTTTTAACATGGGTCAAGGTAGATGTTCAGTATTATTCAGAACTACAAACATCTCCCCTACCTCGACCCATGTTAAAACACAGTCCTAGATTGTTTTTTTGTCGTCCACATTACTATTTTCGAACTTCCGTGTTCGACTATAGTACAGTCGATGTAGTGCCGTTCGACATTTCAATAGTAAACCGTGTACACAACTGTACTTTCCTCCTTCTTTCTCTTTTGGCCAGGGGAGTCACCACAAGTTACCTCACCGGGTAGACCTTGTCATACAAGAGAAGGGGTGTCTCATCCATCCTCACTTGTCTACTCTTCAGCTGGTGTTGTAGGTGATAGGGTTTTGATCACTTTCAGGCACCACTTTTCTGAGGATGTGCTTTGGGTTCTGCAAGAGGTTAGAAACCCACTATCAGGAAATCATATATGTCCAAATGGAAGAGATTTTCTGTGTGGAGCCTTTCTAGCCATCAGGATCCCCTATCTCTGGAGGTTCCCCTTGTTCTCTCTTATTTGTGTGATTTCCTCCATGCTGGGTTGGCATATTCTTAGTTAAAGCTCTCCTGCTAGCAATTTCTGCATATCCTCCCTTGACTTCTTCTGTAGCCTCTAGATTTGAGATCAAGCAATTTCTTAAAGGTCTTCTTCTTATCAGACTCCCAGGAAGACTATTTCACCTTCCTGGGACCTCAGTTTTTTACTTGAAAAGTTGACTTAAGCTCTTTTTGAGCCTGCTTCTTCAGCTTCCTTACAACATTGTACTTGGAAGACTGTTCTTCTTTTGGCTCTCACTTCAGCCAAGAGAGTGTCAGAACTTCAGGCTGTCATGGCTATTCCTCCTTTCTTAGTCTTCCAAAGAGACAGGGTGTTTCTTTGTGCTAATCCTTCTTTTATGCCCAGGGTCGTCAATAAGTTGTCCATTAATCAATCCACTCATCTTCCTTCCTTTTTTCCTTCTCCACAGTCTGCCAGTGAGAACGTTCTTCACATCTTGGATTTGTGTAGACAGCTCAAATATTATTTGGATAAAACCAAAATGATTTGCATATCTTGCAGCTTTTTGTTTCCTTTCATGCCAGGACTTTGAGTTTGGCGGTCCCTGAGCAAACCATCTATGCCTGGATTTCCAAGGCCTTTTCATTTGCTACTGTTTTCATGGAAAATGTCTCTCCTCGTTTGTAAAGGTACATTCTACTAGGGCAGTTGCCTTCTCAGGTGCTTTTTTTCAAGGGTCTGGATACCAATTTGATCCTTAAGGCTGCTACTTGGTCTTCTGTTCATACTTTCACCAAGCATTACAAGTTGTATTCTATTTCCTGGGCAAGGCAGGCTTTGTTAGGGCTATCCTGCATAGTTTAATAGAGGGCTGTTCTGTGCCTTCCTCTTCCCAGGCTGCTTCTTGAGCTCTTGTACTCTCCCATAAGTATAAAATACTGTAGCAGTGATATGGAAGGGCACAGTATAGTTGTGCAAAATCTTACCATATCAGTATATGCCCTTCTCTTCACTGCTGCAGTATTTACTTCCTCCCTCCTACCCCCTCTGTTCTACCTCTTGCCCTATACTTTTCTTGCCCTTCTGGTTGAGGGTCTTGTCATCTTCTTCCTTTTTCTACTTCTGGATGCACATATTCTCCTTGTCCATAAGGGTGTTCTGTTCCTCCTGGGGCTTTTTTATTTCTGAGTGTGTGTGCCCATATATATCACCTTTATGCTGAATACCTTGCATGCAGAGCATATGTGTGACTTGCAATGCCTGTAAGAACTAAAAGCTTTGTTATGTTGGCTAGACATTGGACTATCCTTGGCAGGAGATCCCTTAGGTAAAGAATACTGCAGCACTGAAGAGAAAGACATGTACTGCTATGGAAAGATTTTTCACAACTGTACTTTCTTATGGTGGAAGTCTGTTTTGCTTGTTCCTCTGACATCTGCAAGGTGAGTTTCTGAGCTGCAAGTGCTCATGATGGAACAACACTATCTGATTTTCCACTGGACTAGGGTTGTGTTGCACATTTATCATTTTTTTCTGGCTGAAAGTGGTTTCAGTCCACTTTGTCTCCATCTTTTAATCTCCATGTGTTCTTTCTAGAACGTAAGAATAAGGGATAAATGTTATTTTATACCTTCGAAGTGCATAGGCAGCTCAGGTCCTACCTTGACAGAACAAAGCCCCTCAGTATTGCTGAAAGGCTTTTTATTTCCTTTTCTGGGGCAAGGAAAGATCAGCCTGTCTCTAAGCTAGTCATTGCATGTGGGCTGCAATCTGATATAATTTTTTTTTGTTATACCCACCATGGCTTGGTGACTCCAGGCAAGGTAAAGGCACTTCTCACAGTACTTTTTTCTCATCAGTGACATTTTGGAAAGTTGTGGATTCTTAAGTATTCTAGAGATAGCAACTTGGTCCTTCATTCTTACCTTCACAAAACACTACAAACTGGATGTTTTTCTAGATCCAGTGCAGGTTTCATAAGGACCATTCTCCAGG
Source organism: Protopterus annectens (assembly GCF_019279795.1). Lineage (NCBI taxonomy): Eukaryota > Metazoa > Chordata > Ceratodontiformes > Protopteridae > Protopterus > Protopterus annectens. The sequence goes on from NC_056727.1 coordinate 505,284,966, forward strand.
TGCTCCTGGACCCTTATCCTTCCTTCTCCCAGGTTGGGTAAGCTTTGGAAATCTACCTATATGCCAGTAATGCAATATGTGTGTTGAACATAGTACAGTTCCATAAGTTCCACTTACCTGTAACAGTAGATATTCATAGAACACACACTGCCTTACTGGCAGTACCCACCCACCATCTCCCTTTTTGTTGGGTATGTATAGTTAGTTGTAGGAGGTGTTGTTGAGTTTGTTTCTGAAACCATTTTTTGTGTGTGCACGTGTGTGTGTCTGTGACATTTGGTATGGAACAGAAGGTACTCACAATGCTTATGTTTCATATTGGACCCTCGAAAACTGAAAGGGTCCTCTCTGTGAGTTTGAAGAGCTGTCCTGGTCTTGCCAGGTAATTGGTCTGTCATACTCACAGACAAGTAATGGAAAGTGTTCTAAAGTTTTAGAGACTGCCAGTGGGAGGGTAGCAGGGTCCTTCTATCCATACACCAGTAAAGCAATGTGTTTTATGGATGTCTGCTGTTACAGGTAAGTGGAACTTATGCAACTGTACTTTATGGTCCACTGGCCAAACTGCATATGAATAAAAATTGGTACCTAAGAAAACTTGTGTAACAGTACCATCATCCCTGTGAACAGTTTTGCAAGGCATTTCAGTCATTCAAAAGAAATTGTCTTGGTAGGAGAGAAAGTTGTCTGCAAATCAAGGATGCCATTTGTTCCACACAGGGCACTCAGGGCATTATGACAGATGCTTTGGATGTGACCTGGGGAGCTCATACTGGGTCTCTAAACATCTAGGGGACTTGGATGAGTAAGGACAGAACCAAGCATATCAACACTGAAGAGATATGGCATTAATGTGTGCTTTCTAGGTCTTCAGGAAAGCATGGCTATCAGGTGTTCTCTAGGTAGTTATTGACAGCACCACTGTTAAGTAGTACATAAACAAGCAAGGGGAAGCATACTGCTGCCAGCTGAGTATACTGGTGGTGATCATATGGAAACTGCAAACCCAGAATAACATCCTTCTACAGACCATTTACATTTTCTTACATTTTGCATTGGTGGATCACTGAAGATGGCTCTCCCTCAGCTGTCATGAGTGGATAGATTCATACATTCTCAGACGGTGTCTAGAATGCTTTATGCACCCAAGTTCTCCATAAATAAGGCATCTTCCTTCAAGGGGCAGAACAAACAAAAATCACAGCCAAACAAAATTCAGGGATCCAAAAGGAGATGGCAAGAGGATAATTCTTCAAAACCAAACAAGAGGGTTTCATTTTCAAGAAAAGAATCAACCTCATGCAAAGGAAAGACCATGCTGAGTCAAAGAGCACCCCTACCTCCCCTCCTGCCCTGCTTTCTCTTTCTTCTTTCCTGGCTGTCTTAACAAACTTGCAGCCAGGCCACAAATAGTCTCAGACAAATGGGTTCTGACAATAATTTGGAGAGGATACACTTGACAGTGGATAGAAAATTCTCCCCCTTTTAGAAGAATTCCCCCATACCTACCAGACTAGACAGAGGTATTTCCGCCCAGTGCTCCATCGCATAGTAGAAGCAGTGGCATAGAACGAGTGCCTGTACTGCACAAAGGCAAAGGATTTTGCTCCAGAATCTTTTTGGTTCCAAAAAGGAGCACTCCTGGAGACCTATCCTAGATTTGTCCTCACCAAACACTTTTGTAAAAGTTCCACAATTCAAATTGCTCACCTTGCAGTCAGTCCTAGCTTTGTTCCAGACTACTGTTTCATGATGGCTCTGAATCGCAAGGACAGTTATCATATTCCTGTTACTCCTATTTAAGAAAATATTTGAGACTTGCTATATCTGTCTTACATTATCAGTTTTCTGCATTACCCTTTAGGTTATCTTCTGCATCTCAAGTGTTTATAAAGTGTCAGGCCCCAGTAGTTGCCTATTTCAGAAGCCTTGGCATCCACATTTTTCCTTATTTAGACAATATGCTGATTTGTGCAGATTCTGTATCTCAATGCTTGGAGTACTTAGACAAGGTTGCATCCCTTCTTTCTTACCCGGGCTTCAAATTCAGCATTCAAACATTCTTCCTTATATCCACTCAACAAATTGTTTTCCTGGGGTGTTTGATAGACAATGTAAAAAGGATGGCCATCCTGTCAGAAGGCAAAGTATTTGATAGACAGTGTAAAATGGATGACCATCCTGCCAGAAGACAAAGTTCTGACTTATCAGGACATTTTTTGGGAATTTCTCTTTTAGGTGTGGCCTTAAAAAGAGAACTTGCCAAAATTCTAGTCCATGTGGTATCAGTGATCCTCATGATACCACTAGCAGCACCATACATTAGAAAAATTCAGTGGTACTTGAAGAATTGTTGGGTCTAGCACTTTCATCCCTTTAATTTCTAAATACCTGTACTGTGATTTGTGACACATGAACTGCTGTGGTGGATTAATTGACTGTCTGTGAATCCAGGATTCCCCTTCTCTCTTCAGACCCCAGTCCAATATATCCAGACTGACTCTTCAGATTTTGCTTGGGGAGCAGTGTCCATGGGATTTCAGGTGCAAGGGTTGCGGGGTCCACAGGAAATGCCCAGGCATGTAAACTTAATCAAGATGTTGGTAGTGATTCATACCTTAAAAGTTACTCACCACTTATGGACTTCGGGTTCTCTTCTACTGGTGACAGGCAGCATTACCATGATGTGGTACCCAAACTAGCAAGGTGATACAAGGTCATACCCTCTTTGCCTAATTGGCAGTGATGGCCTGGGAGCTGACTCCACAGCATTCTCTCACTCTTCAGGCCTCATACATTCCATCAGAGCAAATCTCGGTAGCAGACCAACTAAGCAAATCCTGTAAGACCCTCCCAAGTAGAAGCCCATGTAGAGGTGTTCCAGGACTTAATCCAGATGTTGGGAATACTCAAGTAGTTCTGTTCTCCTCCTTTCAAAACAGACAACTGAAAAAAATCTGTTCAAAGCATCCTTGCAGGAATGCTTGGACAATAGATGCTGTAGCATTCCCATGGTCAGGAATGTTCCTGTATGCATTTCCATGCTTTCCATTGATTACCAAGTTACTTCTAAAGATTCAGAAAGAATTACCAAAGATTATTGTGGTAATCCCTTTTGACTCAGGAAGAGCTAGTTCTCCTTTTAATGGAGCTGACCAAGAGAAATTGCAACAAGCTTCTTCACAGACTGGATCGGACCACACAGCATCAGGGGGGTGAATGGTACACCTTAACTGACAGCCTGGATAATTCTGTTTTGATACCTTTAAGGAAGCAAGAAAACCTGCAGCTAGAAAATCTTACATTTACAAGTTGAAGAGGTTTTCTATGCGGTGCCTAGCCAATAATAGAGGTCCCAACAGGGTTTCTAGCCCACTGGCTTTGAAATATTTGTGTAAGCTACATAGAGATGGTTTGTCGTATGCTTCTATCAAAGTGTATTTTGCAGTTATCTTAGCTTGTCTGCCCATGGATCCCCCTCTTTTGTCTCTTTTTGTGATTAAACAGTTAATGAAAGGAGTATTGCACTTGAGACCCCCTCAAATGCAAATTCCTCCTCCCTGTGATCTCAGGTTTGTACTTGAAAAATTGACCTTAGTTCCTTTTGAACATGCCTGTCAGGCTGATTTACAGTTCATTACTGGAAAGGCTTACTCATTGCTCTGACATTTGTCCAATGAATCTCAGAGCTATCATGGTGGGCCAACCATATCTGATCTTTCACAAGGACAAGATTTTGCTATGCATTTACCTTGAATCAAGCCATCAGTCTCTGAGTGTGCTATCCTGATCCAAAAATCAAGGGAGAAAAGATTCTACATACCTTAGGTGCGCACTAGCAGCTCACGTACTACCCTGACAGAACAAAGCCTTTTAGGAACACTGAACAGCTGTTTTGTCTCCTATACAGGGACTAAGAAAGATCAACCTTTCTCTAAGCAAACCGTTGCTCGATAGTTGTCCGCGCTGTTCTTCTCTTTTACTCCCACCATGTAAATCTCTTGCAGGTAAGGTTAAGACTCACTTGGCTAGGGCCTTATTCTGTTTGATAGCAAAATGGAAACAGGTAGACTCTAGAAGCATTCTAAAGGCAACAAACTAGTCCTATGTTCATACCTACAGAAAGCACTACAAACTGGATTCCTTTTATGGTCCAGAGCATACTTTGTTAGGACCATTCTCCAAGGGCTTCTGCATCTTTCTCCTTCTAACTCTCAGGTAAGATAAACTTTGGGAATCTACCCAAAATGCCACTGAGGCAGTAGTAATGATTAACATAGTACAGTGGCATAAGTCATACATACCTGTAACAGTAGTTTGAATTCCTCACTTCCTCAGTGGCAGTACCCATATATGGTATTGTCATTAGCTGCAGATTTACTCTTGCTAGATGATTCTGGCTTCAGGTACTTTACTCTTCTTCATGGAAGTGAAAAAGCCTGAACACTCAGTTCCTGTGACAGCTGACGGTTTCCCTCCAAGGATATGCTTAGCTAATCACCTGTAGCAGGAAGAGAGAGGGAGAAGAGTCTAAGCTTTTGAAAGCTGTCAAGTACTAGGTTATCTTGGGAAATAAACCAAAATGCCACTGAGGAAGTTAGGAATTCGAATGTCTGCTGTTAGAGATATGTAAATGACTTCTACAACTGTATTTTCCCTGTGTGAAATGGGTATTTGCATCGTGACTTGTGATTTCCTTTTCCACGTATTTCATGATGATTAGTTAGATCAACTTTTTTATTTTACACACTAATTCTCTGCTGTACTTATTCTTATGCTTGATTATTTTTGTTTAATTTTTTTATTTGCCATTTCTGTGGACTGCTTAGATAAAAAGCACTTTGATAAAGTTGAACTTTATATTATTTTTGTGTGTTTAGGTGCACAAGAGGAATGAATCATTGCAGGAATCAGTAAGTGAAGAGGATGAAGAGGATGATGATGAAGAGACTGAAGACACAGAGGCCGAGAAGAAAGTAAAGTAAGACATTTATATGGATATCTATGTGCTCCTCTTTATTTGTTTATAACACTTTAAAAAGGAAAGACTATTTTGATATGTACTATAAATGCTACTTTGCTTAATGGCCTAATACTTTAGAGAGACTGATGTACAAGATTGCCGGGAATATTCTTAATAGGAAGAATGGGGGGTGGGCACAGATGCTGTAGATTTTCCCAGGCTGTTATACCCCACTCCCAGGTCTGTCAGTTCATCGAACGGCCACATTGTTGAATGTCATCTCATTGACAATGCAGAACGTCAAACCCCTACACCCCTCACTAATTATATATACCAACTCCGACATCGCACTACAGTGGGGAAAAGGGCAAATTTCCTGATACCTACTGTAACAAGATGTCAGTCAGAAAAGTTCAACGGCCTACAGTGTCGATGAGATGACATTCAATAATGTAGCTGTTCGATAAATTGACATCGAGCCCCTGCTACCTTTATCCGTAATGTTGTGCCACAAGACCTTCTTCTGCTTATCTCTTTTGCTAGGGTGAAAAGCTGACACATCGGAGAGTGGCCCACACTACTTTTTGCATAGTTACGGAAAAGTTTTTCTTCAAATTGTTCAAAATCATTTTCTGTATTTTTGCTGCTTTGTGGTCATCTGACATCAAGCTCATTAAAAGTGTACTTTTTTGTTTTACTAATTTTTTGTTGGTCACCGTACCCCTATCCAAGTTAAATGTTTTATCACCTCTCTCTTTCTTAATGCTTTTGACATTTTCCATTTCTTTAATCAGATATTTTCCTTACTTGCTCTATGATGGTGATATTGTTGTACAATTTCTATTACTTGAGTGTTTTGCTGATGTGATGGTTATAGTGTTTTCTGTGTTCAAAAGAAAGGTGAATATTGATGGTACTTGTGGTATTTTTCTGTTTATTTCCTAGTTTATTACTTATTGGTTTTCCTTTTGTGCAGTGGTGCTTGAGGAGTTATTATTGTTTAAGACAGAAGTATGCTTTCAAGAAATGTAAAAGTAGCAACAAGCTGATTTTTTTTTGATGGAGAAGACTGTGTCTGCTATGGCTATAAGAGTGGGTCTGGGCTCACTAACCAGGTCAGAGCAAGTTCTGCCAGCTTTTCTTGTCTGAACCTTGGGTTGAGATTATTAAGAGTATCTGCTGACTCTTCTAGACCTCAGAAGAGTATATCCAAGCATAGGACTGAGAAGTACAAACGTTTCTGTCCAGGTCCTCATGCTAAAAAGCTACATTTAATTTTGTTGTACCCGCTTTAATCTTGAGAGTAGTTTCTGACAAATCTTGTTAAAGGTTAGTCTAACCCTGAGCTTGACATCTCTACAGATAAAAAAGTATAAAAGTCATGACCTGAAGACCAGCTTCAGCTGGATCTCATGCTGTTTCTGTTCCAGAGATAGAGCATGGGAAACTGGTGGACAGATTCATAAAGACTGATCAAAAGATGTCTGTTTACTCCTCCCTTCTAGTTTCACAGTGGATAGAGGCATTTTTCTCTGCAATTTCTATTTTCAGGCAGGTCGTCCTTGTTTTCCCACAGTGACTATTCTTTCCTGCACTGATCTGAGGGTTATGGCTTTGATCCATACAATGCTAATGTTGCTGTTGGAGTACCTTTCAGCATCAACTGTGGCCTTGACAACTTCAGTATCTACTATGCCGTCAGCATCGATTATGACTTTGGTAATGGTTATTACTGGCATCTGAGCTTGTCATTGTGGTATCAAGAGTGTACCCGTCATTGCTGAGTTCTTTACCAGTGCCTTATGTATTGATGGCATTGCATGAGGGGTCAGGTTTTCAAAATTTGATGCTGATACCTTTGACCCCAAGCATTACATTAACTCTTGGTTAGTGCCATTGATGCGGTCATTGCTGTATGTTCCCCAGCATCTTTGTTACCTCTGATGTTGGCCTTTTCTAAATTTCAGACAGTTATTTAAGCTTCTAGTATTCCTACTTCTTGAACTGCTGGTCAGAGGGCCTGGAAGTTTTGTAGGGTGCATCAGAATCTTCTTACTGTCACCTTTGGCCAGGTTCATTAATACCAACACTAAGTGTACATGAGCTGTATTCAAGAACATCCCTGACACATTTTTGTTCTTTGTAGTCACTCAGAAAGATTACACTAATTGGATATGTAGTCTACTCTTTGTGGTAACCTTTATGAACCCCCTCACTATTTAAGGCTGCAAGAAAATCAGTAAGAAAACTAGAATTAGGAGGAAGAAGGTGTGAGTTATCCTTGTGTTGTCTGTTCAGTCAGAACAGTGTACATTTAGTGTAGGCATTAATGAATCCCAGGGATTATTTTCTTGTTCTTCTTGCATCCATCACCTCTGAGAGCTATCAGGGAAGATGTGTGCAAGAGGAAACATGTTGGTTTTATCTTTAGAATCACCCATTCTAGTCACTGAAGATGAAGCAGATGCAAATCCCCCTCCCAACATCCCTCATCAGATGATCTTAAATTTATGGGGATTTAGTAATCATGCGGCAGAGGTGAGTGGCCCACTGACACATCTTCTCTCAGCAGAAGACTAGACAGGATGATTTTGACCCCCCCATCCCCACCAGCATTGCTCTTGACAATTAACAAATGGGTAACCTACCTCTCTTCTTTTGCAGAAAATACTCCTTTTCTTACCTATCCTCTTCTACCTTTCAGTATCCACCATCACTGAATCTCCTACTGCAGCTTCTTGTTTTCTTCTTCATTGCTAATTCCCCAGTACCTGACATCTATAAAATACAAATTATTGTACTTAATTATGCTATTCTTCAGCTTATCCCCTATTCTTCTCCTTCTACTGTACCATGTGTCATCCTAGCGTGACTCAATAATATATCGCAATATCTCTTCAGCTCTGTCCCAGTCACCTGTCCATACTTCCTCTTTACACTCCCCACACATTGCACCAAACCTGTTTAATTTTGCACCTCAGCTTTACTCTGAATGTCGGCTAATTAATGGCACTGCAACGCAAACCAAACTAAAATTAAGTGCAAGAATCCTCTCAAAAAAACAAGTATGCATTATGCCCCGATATACTAAAATCCTTCTAGGAGGAGATATTCACCCTAATTCTGGCCCTACCTCTCATAATAGCACAAACATAATTTTGTTCTACATACTTCTGTAACACAACAACAACCAATCCCCAACCCTGGTGATCTAATATTTGCTGCAATAAATGTTAGAAATATAAGAAATACGACTGCTGAACTACATGCCTGGATTACCCAGTTTAAGCCTGATGTTCTCACTGTAACTGAGACTTGGCGTAAACCCAGCATAAAGGACTTCGAAGCTATATTTCCTGGCTGTAATATCATCCATAATGACCATATAAACAGGAAATGTAGTGGTATTTCTTTAATATTTCCAAATACCTACTACATTTCCCCTTATAGCAAACCAACACCAAAATTCAGTTCAGCAGAGTTTCTTATTGCTTTTGTCAAAATAAACAGTTATAAACAAATATGCATTAATGTCCTTTATATCCCTCTTGGCTACAGTACAGCAATACTGGAAGATATCATACAATGGATATCCTTAACATTTCCATAAGAAAAAATATTACTAGATGGTGTAAATGTCAGTTGGTTGTACATAAACTCTAACTCCCCTACATCTAGCATGAACTGATATGGTTTTACACAACTAATTAATAGCCCCACATATTATAGCAAGATATCAAATTCTGTATTAGACTGGATCCTAGTATCAGACCCTAGCAAATACTCCACCACAGATACAATGTCAGACTCTCTCAGTGATTTCCCACTTTATATGACTAGACATCTCACACATCCAGTTAAACAACATATTTATAAAACAACATGTAACCTTTCCAGTGAGTACCTAAAAATAGCAGCCAGTAGCATTGCTTATCCTGTTTCAATCCTTATAAATAGGTCAGTCCAGTTATCCCATGTTCCCTCTCTCTGGAAAAAGTCAGACATTATCCCTCTGCACAAAGGAGGAATTTCAACAGACATGAATAACTTTAGACATATATCAGTCTTATCTCCCCTCACTAAAATAGTTCAAAAATGTATTTAGAAGTGATTGCTAGACTATATCTTGCAGGAAGAGCTCCTATCTCCTATACCATGGCTTTCCTTCTTCATGTAGTGCTAGCACTGCCTTTCTAACCTATACAGGTATTGTCAATAAAGCTAGAGATAATGTCAAACTACTCTCTTCCTTATTTCTAGACTTGTCTAAAGCCTTTGACACAGTTTGTCATAGCAAACTGCTTCAGATGTCCCTACTAAGTCTCTCTCAGCCCACCCTTCTGTGGTTCAAAAGCTAGCTGTCCAATAGGTATCAGTCAGTAAAATGGCACTCTACTCTCTCTTTTTACCTTACAGTCACCATTGCTGTACCACAAGGTTCTAACCTTGGTCCCTCCCTCTTTAACATTTTCACCATCTCTCTCTCTATACTTTCATACAACAGGCCACCCTAATACCAAACACAAATGATTCTACTCTCATTTGCACATCTAACAATGTGGTACACAGTTGAAACAAAAAATGCTTCCAGATTCAGATCCTCTTAATTTTAAGGAAATGTAGGATTTATTGCATGCAGCTGAACAAGTGGGAAAACATACTTTGCAATGTGGTTTTGATTCTTTAGAGGCCTCCTGTAGAGCAGCAGTTACAGGCTCTGTCATTAGAAGACATGCTTGGTTAGAAGAACATACGTTACCAGATCATGTTAAAGCAAAATTATTGGATGCACCATTGCAGCAGGATGTGTTACTTGGAGTTAAGGCAGAAGAGGTATTAAAGAAAATGGAGGATAAGGCGAAATCTATGCAAACGGTGAAGGATTTCTTACAGGTTCAGCCTCCTCGATTTAGCAGAAATTGGCCAACTAAGAATTGGTCCTTTCCAGTTACAGACAGACTTCAAAGGGGCAGATACAGACATCCAAGAGGTAGAGGTCAACCACAGGGTCCTTACAGGCCTCGACAATGGGTTGCATCAGGCCAGAAAGAAGGGGAAGACAGGCCCCAACCATATAAAAAGCAGCCCCAATGATGTACCACTACAGCTGCCAAACAACTCTCTCTTGGCAGCCCCTTTGGGAGGAAAACTGGCACTTTTCTATCACAATTGGCATATGATCATCAAAGACAAATGGGTTCTCAACATTGTATCTCAAGGTTACAGGTTCCACTTTCACACTCTTAAAAGGAATGCCAAATAAGCCAACAAATCAATGGGCAGAGGCTCAAAAACAAATTACAGCACTCATGGATATGAGAGCTATTCAAAAGGTACCACCACAGGAGCAAGGACAAGGATTTTACTCAAGACTCTTTCTGGTTCCCAGAAAGGACAAAGCCTGGAGGCCAATTTTGGATCTTTCCTCTCTAAACACTTATCTGGATGTTCCGAAATTCAAAATGTTGACACTACAGCAGCTTCTTCCCATGCTGGGCAAGAAAGCTTGGCTCGTGACCTTGGACCTCAAGGAGGCATACCTGCATGTCCCTATCAGACAAAACTGCAGAAGATACCTCAGATTCATAGCTGGTTCAATGCACTATCAATTCTCTGCACTGCCCTTTGGCTTATCTACTGCGCCCAGGGTCTTCACGAAGTGCCTGGCACCAGTAATTGCATTTTGCAGATAGAAAGGAATTCAAATTTATCCATACCTGGACGACTGCCTGATTCAAGCAGAGAGCAAGGACATTCTTCTAAAGCATCTAGCATTTGTAAAAAAGTTATTAAGTTGCCTGGGGTACACAGTAAACTAAACAAAATCAAAACTAGTGCCCTCACAAGAGATAATATTCCTGGTTGCCAGCTTGAACACAACAGCTCAGATGGCTTTTCTCATGCCAGACAAGCAAGGACAACTGCCTCAGTACTTTCAATTGATGGCAACAAAGACCCAACTCCCTGCAAGAAAAATTCTGCAGGCCTTGGGTTACATGGCATCTTGCATACTACTAATTAAATATGCCTGACTGCATATGAGGAAACTACAATGGTACCTAAAGAATGTATGGTCTCAACACTTTCAAAGTTTGGAAACAGTTATACCACTAATTCCTTGCCTTCAACAGGAGTTTCGATGGTGGGCTCAAGCTTGTCACCTCCACAAGAGACAGCCTTTTACTCAACCCACAGCCAGGCAAACACTGACAACAGATGCATCGGATTATGCCTGGGGAGCACACATGGCAGGCAAATGTATTCAGGGCAAGTGGCCCACAGAACAAAGGCATCTTCACATCAATCAAAAAGAGATGCTAGCTGTACAAAATTCCCTTATAGCTTTCAAGGACCTGCTGCATCCAGGACAACTACTACTAAAGACAGACAACACCACAGTTATGTGGTACATAAACAAGCAAGGGGGCACTCACTCCTACCCCCTCTGCAGACCAGCCATGACCTTGTGGAACACAGCTCTAAATTATCAAGTTCATCCGCAAGCACAATTCCTGCCAGGAGAGAAAAACACTGGCAGATGACTTAAGCAGAAACATCATGGACCCCCACGAATGGGAATTGAATCCACAAATATTCAGAATGATAACACAGAAATGGTGGAGCCCGGACATAGATCTGTTTGCATCCCCAATGAACTGCCAGCTACAGAAATTCTGCACAAAGAGTTACCATTCACAAGCATGGAAAGTGGATGCCCTCTCATTCAGCTGGAAAAACCTACAAGTATTCGCTTTCCCGCCACTACCTCTCCTGCCAAAGGTACTCATAAAAGCCAGGCAAGAAGAGCCAAAGATGATCCTGATTGTACCAGACTGGCCACGCCAGCACTGGTACCCAATCTTAAAGAACTTAGCACAAGGACCACCCTGGATTTTGCTTCAAATCCCACATCTGCTGACTCAGCACAACAATCAGATACTACACAGCCAGCTAAAGACCTTAAACCTAGCTGCATGGAAGATTCCTTAGTCAAGCAAGCAATGCCTCTCTCCAAAGCTGTTATGGATGTCATTCTGGAGGCCAGAAGGCCTAGTACCAGAAAAGCCTATTCGGATAAATGGAAGAGATTCAGTGCCTGGAACCAGGCTCACAGCCTTGACCCTCTTGTCCCAAACATTCCTCAGATACTACAATATTTAACTGAGATGCTGGACAAAGGCTGCTCCTTCTCATCCATCAAGATCCACGCCTCTGCCATCTCTGCTCATTACAACACGAATCCACCAATTTTCTCTAATCCTTTGCTAAGACAGTACCTCAGAGGGGCTAAAAACATAAGACCACCCCGCAGAGCACCTACTTCAACTTGGGACCTCAACTTTGTTTTGGAAAAATTAACTTTACCTCCTTTTGAGCCAGCTAACACAGCAGAATTAAAATATATCTCTTGGAAAACTGCTCTGCTCCTGGCAATAACATCAGCATGAAGAGTTTCAGAATTACAGGCACTAATGGCAGTGGAACCTTTCCTCATTTTCCACCAGGATAGGGTGTCTTTAAGAACTAACCCTACGTTTATGCCAAAGGTGGTATCCAGTGTGGCTCTAAACCAAACTATTCACTTAACAACTTTTTATCCAAAACCACAGAATAAAGGGGAGAGACTAATGCATTCTTTGGACATTCGCAGGCAGTTAAGCTTCTACTTGGACAAAACCAAAGCTTTCAGAAAATCTGAGCGATTATTGGTAGCATATGCTGCAGGAGCACAGGGAAAAGGCATTTCAAAACAGACTATTTCAAAATGGATAGGACATTGTATACATTTCTGCTATTCACACCATGGAAAACATGTACCAAGCAGCATTAGATCTCACTCCACCAGGGCAACAGCCACTTCAACTACCTACCAAGGATATTTTGGAAGCAGCAACTTGGTGTTCTGTACATACCTTCACCAAGCATTACCATCTGCCTCTCTACTCTACATCCAGAGCTGGCTTCACCACTGCAGTGCTGCAGGGCCTTATAGCCACCCCTAATGCCTTATAGAACCAGCCACCCTACCTCAGCTTTGGGATTCTACCCAAGTGTAATGACTGCAGCAGTGTAACACGATGAACATAGTACAGTTTTGTACCTACCATAAATGTAGATGTTCGAGTGTATACACTGCTGCAGTCCAGGTTACCCTCCCTCCTTCCCCTCTTACTGGCTGGTACGTACCTATGTCTTCTACCCTTTACTACCTATGGGGAGTATTTGCTGGTAGCTGAAAGTTGTTTGCTTTTCTTATGTATGTTTTATTGGCAATTTGAATTGCCTACCTATTTGGGGGCACCTGACATCTGGGGCAAGAAAAACTGAATGAAATGGTGTTGGCTGCATCTTATATATCCCTGTCGCACTGACGTCAGGGAGGAGGTGACAGCAACCGACGCCGGACCAAGACTTTGGAACTCAGGCTGACTGGTGAACCGCCTGACAGCAGGATAACCCAAGTGTAACAACTGCAGCAGTGTATACACTCGAACATCTGCATTTATGGTAGGTACAAAACTGTACTTTTTTGTTTGTATTGCTTCATCAGTGACTTATCAAGGACTTAAACTTCTGGCTATTGCTCATGTCAGTTGTTGCCATGGTAGGAGATGATCATGTATTTCGTATTTCACACACCTGGTTATACTTTATGAAGTACTTTGTAGTAAGTAGTTTAGCATCATGTATGTTTGTGTTTTGAGGTTGCTTTGCATTTAATACAATATTATTCTCTGGATGTATGCGTAGCTCTGAACCAATCAGGGAGAAATCCAGAAATAATCAGGGAGGCACACTGGGGCAATCAAATATTATTACTATTAACTTGAGACAGTGACAGAATAAGAAAATGTGACATAATATAAAAATAAGTTTATAACCCTAAATATTGTCATTATTTATAAAGGGTAATTCACCACCTTTTCTCCAAAAGTCATCAGTTTTTGGAGGGATTAAGAGAGCCAGACTTAAAAATCGAGTAAAAAATCAGAGACATCCCTGAAAAACAGGGACAGCTGAAAAGCATGGATATATGGTGGGTTATGTTAACATCACTAGATATAAATACATTACGTGAACATTCTGTGCTGCTTTTCAGGGCATTATAAGATGTAATATAAAGTAAAGTTGTTTTGCCAGCTTTTCTTCTCTGTTGCAAACTTTCTTACAAACAGATATCATGAAGTACGTATGTTTGTATGTATTCATATATGTATGTATTTGTTTATGTATATGTTGTTGAGTAGGTAAGCCCTGATGGGGAATGTCCATGTTCAGGGAGACCCAGGATGTTACATTGAAACATACATGTACAAGTTAATAATCCTGAAGACACACCCTTTAAATGTATTTAATAATGATGACATGCTTTTTAAATATATTCATAAATCAAAACATATTTTATAATACAATAAGAAAATGTGATTAATGTAAAGAATTGCATACATTAGCAAACCCATATTAGCAAGCAACAAGTAATCATGAGGTTATGGCTTATTTGTGCTTAATATATTTAGTAAATATAGTTAACGTGTAGTTATAGTAACAAACAGTGTGGGTGTTTGTGAAATGCCCCAGTTAAATATAACTGGTGGCTAGAGTTACTAAGGCTCAAACCCTGTACCTTGGGTACAGGTAGCAAGAGCCTGAATTCCCTACCCACCACCACTTGTGAAAATTGTCCAGATTTTTGCCTATTTGTGTTCTGTTCCTCATAAAATCTGTGGTTTTCTGGATTTTTGTGGCAAATCAATGAGGATTTAATTCACTAAATAATGACAGGCATTTGAATTTCAGATATCATATTCTTCAGAAAATACATGGTAACACAAAACCTTTTATTCTAGCAATTTTCTAAGTTTATAAGATCAATATTTGAAATTTGTCACTATTTTTGGGGTTGTATACCCCCATTATTGGCTTTGTCCAGGTTTTTTGTGCTAAGAGGTTGAGTGCTACAGTGAGAAATGAATTCACGGAATATTTTTGGGGCTGTATTTGGGGCTTTGCCTAGGCTTTTTGTGCAAAGAGATTGAGAGCTATGGTGAGAACTGAATTCACTAAATGATAGCCATTTAAGTTTCAGTCTTCCTATCTTCAGGAAACGCATGGTGGTAACACAACATTTTATTCTAGGAACTTTACAAGATTATACAAGCAATATTTAAAACATGTCCCTGGTTTTTGGACTTTTGTCCCCCCAATAAATTTTGCCTTTTTCCAGATTTTTTGTGCTGCAAAGTTGAGAGATACAGTTGAGTGTCGAGTGGATTTTACAAGGAGCTGAGAGTTTCAGGGGAAGAGAAGTTTAGTGCTGCTTATACCAGATCTTCTTGCATTGTTAGTAGCATAACAGGTAGAATACTTGTATTTGATGCAGAAGGATGTGGGTTCTTCTCCCACAGTATTTAGATGCATTATTGACTGTACTGTGTCATACTTTTAAAAAGGGGTGGATGCTGCATTCCTGAGAATGTCCTCTTTGGCGGCGATAACTAGTAACTCTATGAACCTGTTATCAGTTTGCCATCCATTCCCTATTGCAATATTATCATTTTTTTAATGTAACATAGGCAATTTATTCTTCAGGGGCAACATGCACTTTATTTGCAGATAAAACAATGAAATATAAAGTTGTTTGCTAGCAGCAACCTCGACATTAGTTACAGATCTCTTTAAGGTGGAATTATTTCAATGACTTTTTACTTCTGCAGAGATTGTGCATATTTACTGATACTGGTTGGTTGTAGAAGTTTGAGTAGACTTTTATGATGGAAATGTTCTGAATTGGGAAGTTTTGTCATTATTGGTTCATGCATTTTGTTTCATTGATGACTGGAAAAATGTTGAAAACAATACATTTAAAATGCCCTGTAACAACTGTACTGTATTATACAAGGAATATAATTTAATACAGTCAGGAAGGTGTATCAAAGAACACATGTATGATTAGCGTGCAAGGGGCCTATGATTTGAAAACAGCCCAAAGGTAATCTTTATCTGCCACTGGCCAGATGTATTTTCTTTGAATGTGGGTTTCAATGAATGTGAGTTCCAAGGGCAGAGAAGTTTTAATGCTAAGTCTATTTTCATCGTGAGACTGCATTGCTTTGTTTAGTAGATGTCTATTAGTGTTTTGCGTAAAATGTAAAATAAAACTTTTAAATGAAATCCAAATCATTGTAGAAGTAGTATGCACATTACAGTGTTTATGGCAAATGGGGCGAAATAGCCAAGTAATGGGATATTGGGATGGCTGCAAGGGGTAGGACTGTATATAGGGAGGCCCATTTGACCATGATTTTGTGAGGGGGGAATGGCGGTAAATTCAGACAGCCCCGTTTGGCACAAACTGTAGCTATGCCACTGATCAGTAGGCTATGGAGAATGACATTTGGGGGTCCTCTCAAGCTAAAATCTTTTGCTAAGATTAGAATATTGCCTACCATTAAATGCCCTACTTTTACCACAAAACCCACATACTGCAAGTTACCAAAAACAAAATCCTAAGGTTCATCATCTCCTTTCCAGTGAACATCATTGCTAATCATTTAAAAAAATGGTTACCATTTACTACAGGGTCTGGGTCTAGGGCCATATTTTGGTTGTCTGTTCTTCAGATGGTGTTTGAAAATTGATATCCCACAATTCCATTGGAGTGGGTGGGGTTACATAATGATGTATGTAAATTTTACGTTATGACGACATGTTCCCTAGCAAAGTTATTTATTAAAATATGAAAAAATGTAGTACATTTCACAACCTAAGCCATAGACAAACTGGGATATATATGTATGTGTGTACAGCATACAGACAGCTCTTTTAGAATCATAAAATGAAGTTTTACTCAGCATGTTGACAAGTTCCTTAGCAGACTTTTGCAACAAAATATGAAAAATATCAGTGGCACTTAAAGATCTATGGAATGTCCCATACCTGGGCTTGCAATGCGGTAATGACATTTGATTAACAGAGGCAGCTGCTGATGGTTTTACCTGACAAGTGATGATGACAGTGTTATACTGTAACTACTCAAGTAATGTGATAATGACTTGCAAATCATTACTGTAAGATTCTGCATGCTCATACAAAGGTGATAATTGCTGCACATAACCTTGTCAGCAAACATTAATTACATTATTGGTGCGGTATTCTGCAGTACTGAGCCATTTTCATCTGTCAGGAAAAGCTAAAATTAATTCAGTAAAAGTTGTATAACACGTGTATATTGATGAGCCCTTCCTCTCATCTAAATTCTACACAACTGACAAAGGCAGAAATATTGTCCAAAGTGGTTTACTATCACATGTCTGAGTGTAAATTAGTCGGAAGGTGATATGGCTGACGCGTTTGTACGGCACACAGATGACCGAACGATAAAATTGTCAAATGGTGTTTTTTGTGGACATCGAATCGACATTTTCAAACAGCCATATTCAAAACAGGAAAGACTGCGTAGTACGTCTTCCAGTCTGCTCAACATTCTACAACAGTTTTTGCAATGGGACAAGCCCCCCACACCCCCTTCTACTTATATATACAAACTCCGAGATCGCACTACACTGAGGAAAGGGTACATTTCCCGACTCCCACTATAGTGCGATCTACACTACATTGTCAAACCTTGCTATAGTGAATGTTGGCTATTGTAAGGTTCGACAATGCAGTAATCGCAATTCCGGTTCTGCTACCTGAGTTTCGCATATTGGTTGATCGCACATAGTGCGATCAACAATGTGATAGTAAACCGTCCAAAGTATATGGTTGCCCCATGTCAGAATTATTGAACAAGTGATAACATGTATCTCACTGAGCCATCCAGTGGTTAGAATCAGCCACACAAAGTCACAAATATCAGGCTTTACTAACAGCTGCTTAGGTCTTACAAAAGTCACAGCATAAATAACTTATTTAATATCTGCAAAACAACTTGATTTGCATTAGATAGCATGGTTGCAAATACATACAAAATCGTGGCCAAAATATTACATGATATCATTCTAAGGGTATAGGCATAGGAAAAACTGAACAGATGACAGAATATACGAAAAGACCAGAGTAATTCTCTAAAAGTAGTATAACACTTATTACTGAACCCTTCCTCTCAGCAAAATTCTACACATGATTGACAAAGCCAGAAATTGTCAAAAATATATGGTTGCTCCATGCCAGAGTTAGTGTACAAGTAAGAACATTTTTTTCACTGAGCCATCCGCTGATTAGAATCAGACACACAAATAACAAAGTCAGAAATATCTAAACTATCTGATTGATCCATGTAAGAATTAGTGCAAAAGCAATAATAACTTATCTCACTGAGCCATCCCTCTGATTAGAATCAGACACACAAGTGACAAGAAATAGTGTCCAAAATATCTGGTTGATCAATACTGCTATTACTGTAAAATCAGTATTAACATATCTCTCTCTAAGCCCTTCCTCTCACCCAAACATTAATATGTGCCCAGCTCCTGGAACTCTATCCCCATAACACCTAAACATTGTAAGATGCACATGTGCAGTGTTCATGTAATATAGTGGTTTCAACTATACAGTCAGTCTCCATGCATGTTATAGTACAGCAAGTATAATACAGTTACTACAAGCAGAAGTTCCAGTGAATGGATCATGTTTAACCAAAAACAAGAAAGAGGGAAGGAAAAAGAAAAAAAGAATGAAAGTGGGGAGCGAGAACAAAGAACAACAGAAAAATAGAAGTAGAGAAAGAAAAAGACCGAGAAAGAGAAGAAACTGGGTATACTTCCCTAGTATAGCTAGTCTATTTTTGAGACAATCACTTATGCATTCACTTATGCAAAGACAAAAGACAAAAATCAATGTACATGCTACTATCCAGAAAGTCAAATATTCCCACTTCATATCCTAAGTAATACTAACATACCCTTAAACATCACTAAGCAAATAATAAAACATATGCTTTACTAAGCAAATATAAAAAGCGTATTATAACTCTAATTACATTAACATTTCACAAATCAGTGAGATCCAAAAGGCAATACCACTGGATGAAAGTTATTTGGGGAATGATGCCATTAGAATAAATTAATCATACTTGGCAAGAGAAAAGAAACAAGATGTAATTTAAACATTTTGTTTCCAACACTATGCATCAACTGTACAACAGAAAATAAACTTGTGCTCACCAATAACTGCCTTACAGGTAGTGCTCAGATTCAGTTGCATGTAATTCAGTGAAGTAAAATGTAACATTGACAGAATAAGTATGGCAATAAACATGCCTTCTAGTTGTCCCTGATTTTGCCTCCCCCCTGGTAAACTTAGTAACTTGAAAGAGCATGCCCTGGCACTGGAAATAATTTACATACCTCTCAGCTGTGACAGATTTTGCAGAAAGACCTTGATTTTGCCTCATATTTTGATTTACTGATTAGGATTATAATCACTCAGTAGTGCCATACATTAGAGTTATTTTGTTTACTTCTTCAGGAAATGCACACTGATGGAAAACCTGTTGTGCAATTAACTTTTCAAGATAATTAAAATAAAATCCAAAAACTGTTTACAATTTTAGGTCTTCCCACCGTTATTTGCACCCTTCATTCCTTCTCAGAGAATTGTTTTTAAAAAAATAAAAGGTCTCATCTAACATAGCAATCCACTTCCTACTAATGTAAAACGCACTGCTGCATTTGAATCACCAGGCGTGTTGGCGCTTCAGTGCTTCAGATATGACCGCAAATGCGGTATCTGCATTAATTTATAAAGCGGGCATTATTACAGTGCTGCACTATTGCACCCTAAGAGCTTCTATGGCGGTAAGTAGTCTGTCCAGGGAAAAAAAAACAATACATGGTTAACTACATAATGTCACACATTATTGGCACTTCTTGGTCAGAAAATGCACAGCAATGCAAAGCTCATCGTTAGTCCACCAGTTAATTTATTTTTTAAAAACTAGAGAAAAACCCAGGTTGAACTTTCAGCTTATGTTCTGTGCATATGTGGCAGGTACAACTGCACTTCAGAACAAAGTGAACCATTCATATGAATGCAGCTTTATAGTTGGAGCTTTTATTATGACTGCTGTGGAGAACATTCCATACCATACTGACAGAGCTGTAGTTCACAATAGAACTTAAAACAAACTAGAATAGAAAAAAACAAAGTAATCCAATTCCGATAAAACTGTTTATTTCAATGGAAATCAAACTAAGCGCTTTCACCCAACTATTCCGTGGGTTTCATCAGAGTTATACATTCACCATTTTCACTCTCAATATATACTTAATACCATTCATCTGTATCCAATGAAATAATTGCTTCAATTGTTTTTTTAAAATACTTAACAATCAATTAATTTTTAAACAATCAAGTTTTAAACTTATATAACATGCAGCACCTCATTTCATTGTATAAAATTCATTGCAAATGTTAAAAATGTTTTTTAATAACGCATGTAAGTGACCCTTACGTGTTTAGTTGTTCAACCTAAAAAAAAATATATATATATATATATATATATATATATATATATATATATATAATAACATTAACCCTATATCAAATTATAAATAATCTAAAAAATTATTCCGAAAATGTATTTCAAAAGTATTTCATGTAGTATATTTATTTAATGTAGTTGTTAACCTCTACCTAACCACAAAACATAAACAAACTAGATACAGTATGGTTTGTATTTTAGTATACTAGAAATGGAGATGTGTTCACTGATGCCTGGCATGTTGTTGGCATTAAGTCTAAGTTGCCACAAGCATTCCTTCATTTCTAATAAATTATTCACATCCCCCTCTTTGTTAATATTGTATGGGATCCTGTCAACTACAAAAAATATAAACCTTTTAAAATCCTCGCATTTGGTACTATGTATATATAAAGAACTAGATAACTTCTTATTTTTAATGTCCCTAGTGTGTTCCATTGATGGTTTTGCCTATATAGAATGCTGGACATGATAGACAAGTCGCTATGTATACCACCATCTTAGTGTTACAGTTTACATGCCCAGGACATTTAATAGATCTATTGAAGTCCTGTACCATAACATAGGGGCCGTCATTAATGAACTTACAGGTTCTACATAACCCACATTTCTTCATTCTTGAATTCTTATATAGTTGATTAGTATTGTTACTTTCAAAATATTCCTTAAGGTTCCTTCCCCTGCTATATGTTATATTCGGACCTTTACCTAAAATATTCATAATATCCAATTTATTGCTGAATATTTTGTCCCATATTTACTTTATTGCGTTGAATACTATTCCTGTGTTTTCGTTAAATGGTAGTATTAATGCTTTCACCCTATTCTCTTTTTTACTTGCATCCACATTCATTCCAAACCTTAAAATTGGTTTGAAATTCTTGGTCCTTTTGACCATCACCTCCTTCTTCATTTCAGATACTAAATACTGTGGGTAGCCTCTATCTTGAAACATTTCCATCAACTTGTCTACCTCATTGTTGAATACCACATCATTACTAATAATCCTCGATAGTCTAACCATTTGGCCCTTAACTAAATTCTTTTTTTGAAAGTAAGGGTGACAACTGTCGAAGTGCAAAAAGGAATTTGAGTACGTCTTTTTCCTGTAAATGTTCGATTCTATTGTTCCCTCTTCCTTCATATGGAATTTAATGTCCAAATATTCACAACTCACCTTATGTATTTTGTATGTGAATCTTAAAAAACTAGTTGCTGTTTCCAAATAAGTAACAAATTCTACAATTTCTTCCTTATTTCCTTTCCAAAAAATTATTATGTCATCCAAAAATCTGAAGTATGCTGTTATCTTAGACCAATCAATCAAGATAGAGGCTACCCACAGTATTTAACATACCATTTAACGAAAACACAGGAATAGTATTCAACGCAATAAAGGAAATATGGGACAAAATATTCAGCAATAAATTGGATATTATGAATATTTTAGGTAAAGGTCCGAATATAACATATAGTAGGGGAAGGAACCTTAAGGAATATTTTGAAAGTAACAATACTAATCAACTATATAAGAATTCAAGAATGAAGAAATGTGGGTTATGTAGAACCTGTAAGTTCATTAATGACGGTCCCTATGTTATGGTAGGATGAAGACTTCAAATAGATCTATGTCCCTGGGCATGTAACTGTAACACTAAGATGTGGTATATATATAGCTTCATGTCAAAACCATCAGGAAACTAAGAGAGCGTATTGGAACACACAATTAGACAAAAAAAAATAAAGTTATAGTTCTTGTAGTTGACAGGATCCCATACATAATTAACAACAGGGGATGGAAATATAATAATATATTAGAAGGAAAGGAATGCTTACAACTTTAGACTTATGCCAATGCCATGATGCCCAATGAACATGAACACATTCTAGTATACTAAAATACAAATAAATACAAATCTGGTTTGTTAATGTTTTGTGGTTAGGTGTAGGTTAAGTAGTTACAGTTAACATTAAATAAATATACTATATGAAATACTTTTTGGAAACATTTTTGGAAGAATTTGTTAGATTTATAATTTGATATAGTAAGTTAATGTTATTATATATATGTCACTTACATGTGTTATTAAAAAATTTTTTTTAACATTTGCATTTTATACAATGAAATGAGGTGTTGTATGTTATATAAGTTTTTAAAATTGTTTAAAAAAAAAAAATTAATTGATTGTATTTTAAAAAAAAAACAATTGAATTTTTTTTCATTGGATACAGATGAATGGTATTAAGTATATATTGAGAAAATGGTGATGAATAAACTTGATGAAAGAGCTGTAGTTCAGTTGGAACTCTGTGTAATTCCAAGAGTGACACCCCCTTCAACCCAAAGCCAAGGTACAAAAAATTAAAATGGTTCTCTAAAGTTCAAGGAAAAAAAAATTCCTAAATATACCAAAAAAAAAAACCTTACAAACGTGCGATCTGGTTAGGATGCACTGTGCCGTGAGATAGAACGATAAAGAAGACAGATTAAACATATACAGTAAACAAGCACTAGATCTTAGAATCTGATTGGCTGCTATCACTCACTTCATGCAATGCATATAGAATCAGCTTGCTGTGATCAAAAGAATATGCAGAGTACATGGCAAGCCGATTTTCTGAAAAAAAGTCAAATATAAGCATCAAGTAACTCCACTCTAAAAAGTAAGATGAAAGGGTAACTGACAACGTTCAGGTACTTTTTCAACTTATTTTTAAACAGTGGAGCTAAAATAATTGTGTAAAGTTAACCGTGTTTGTGGAAGGCACTTGAGTGTAAGAGCATACAATTCCTAGCACATCAGAGAGTGCTCGGATTTAAGTACAAAGACGCCATGTAACGGCACTTGGGGTTAATGAGTTAAGTAGAAGTGATTTGACATAGGTAGTGGGAATAGGTTGAAAGGTGAAGAGGTTTTTATTAAGTGGGTTGGAATGGGTAGAAGTGGTGTTTGTGCTGTGGTTAGTTTGTGTCAGTTTATGTTAAGGCTAAATTGATGGATGCTTCTCTTGCCAATAAAAATCTATTTAGTTTTGCTGCTGCTGAACTGTTTAAGTTCCTCCAGGAGAAGGGTAAGGAGCATATTTTTATTTTCCCTGTTCTCAAGTTTTGGAGGAATTATTCTTCCAAGCCTGCCTTTCTACATAGATGTCTCACTCTCCTCCCAGAGGTAAAAAGGGATCTGATGTCAATTTTCATTCATTCCTCAACATGTGGATTTAGATATGACCCTCAGATCTGATTCATCTGCTTTTTACAACTCATGGACGATCTGCAAACACTTGAGCACCTACCGTACCCATAATGCTATGGTCATCTACATACCTCAGATCTCATTTTTGCCGCCTTTGTATAAGGATGTGGTTGCTGTCAGCTCTCGAACGTTATAGTGAGTTTCAAAAGTTTTTTTTAATTCTAATATCCTTTTCTTATATCTAATGTTCTTCGTATTTCACTGTTGCAGTTCTGACTGTTGGGATTTCCTGCCGTGAAAGGCCTTGCCCGGCCTCACTACCAGAGAACAGTCTTTTCACCTCCCAGGCTGGCGGACACCCCCACTGATGGCAGTACACTCAGATATAAAGGGAGCCAGCCTGTGTCATCACTTCAGTCTTTTCTTGCCACCGGAGCCTGAAGCAGTGTACAGGTGCATTGGTCAGTCCACACCAGAGAGAAGGTGTCGTTGGAAAGATAAGTACCCCACCGGGGAACTCCTTTCTTTTTCTTTAACTCATGTTAGATAAAATAAATATTTATTTATTTATTTTATTTATTTATTTTACATTTGTTTACCGGGATGGTCTGACTGGATATATGTTCATTTTCAGCGGAGGCCTGAGGAGAAATGCTCCAAGTTAGTAGATTACATTACATTAGTAACATTTACAAATTAACATAGTTTACAGTCTTCTGTAAGGTTACAAACATTTATAGAACATGGTAGGTAACTGAGAGTTTTACACAGGGTTTACACAGGTAAGAACTTTATCCTGTAATGAGCTCTAGGTATGCCACAAAGCAAAGTCAGATACATTTTAGAGTCAAGTGACAGATTTAATTAGGCAAGATATCCAATACCAGGGGGTTGGTGT
Organism: Protopterus annectens; assembly: GCF_019279795.1. Taxonomy (NCBI): domain Eukaryota; kingdom Metazoa; phylum Chordata; order Ceratodontiformes; family Protopteridae; genus Protopterus; species Protopterus annectens. The sequence continues at coordinate 505,309,505 of NC_056727.1, forward strand.
TAGTCAGGTTTTGAACAGGGACATTGCCAGTGCATTTGAAAGTGTAGTTTGAGGCTTTTTTTGAACTGGGTTAGAGAGGGTTGGAGAGTAAGTTCAGCAGGTAGAAAGTTCCAAGTTTTGCCTACAGAGTTGGCAAATAGAGAGTCACCAGCCACATTTATACTTTTGTGCAATGACCTCAGGTTGCTGTATTGATTAATGATCTTGTTTAGTGCTTTTGTCTTATCGGAGTGGTTTAGAACTTTGTGGGCTGTTATAAGTTGGTTGTATTGGAGAAGACTAGTCCATTCAAGTCAACCTAGTTAAGTTGATACAGTGGTGGGTCCTAAAGGTTGTATCTGTAGCAAATCTTGCATTATGGTTGTAACAGCTTGCAAGTTTGCTAAGAGTGGTTTTATTCAAGTTAGTGAAAAGGGGGGAGGCATAGAGAACGGTAGTCAGTAAGTGGGAGCGAGCGATAGAAGTTCTTGCAAATGGAGTGAGGAAAGGTTTGATCCTATAGAGGGGGCCCAGTTTTTTGTTGACAGTTTTGATGGTTTGATTGACATGGGTATCATATTTTAGGTTATTGTCGACTGTGACCCCTAGGAGTGTGGTGTGAACACCTAGGGATATAAGTGTGCCATTATTGGATCTTATGGTAAAGAATGGAGAAGAGAATTTACAGGTGGGGGAAAAAATTAGCAGCTTAGTTTTGTTGGGGTTTAAAATAAGCTGATGGTTTGCAAACCATTTTTCAACATCATTGAAAGTATTCTGGGTTAGAGTTATCAGCTCAGTTGAGGAGGAGGCTGCACAGATTAAAGTGGAGTCGTCCGCGTATTGGATGCAGCTGGCCCTGGAAGTGATTGTTGGTAGGTCATTGATAAAGACTGAGAAGAGAAGTGGTCCTAATATGGAGCCTTGGGGGACTCCTAGTGTGATTGGTAGACGAGTGGATAGTGTATTCTGCCATAATACTGCTTGTTGTCTATCAAACAGATAAGATTGGAACCATTTAATCGCACAGTTATTTAGTGACAGTTTCTTCAGGGTATGGATAAATAGTTGGTGGATGACCATATCAAAGGCCTTAGAGAGATTTAGGAAGAGAGCTGAGTTAAGTTTGTTATTGTTTCGGTTGAGGTTAATGGAGTTTGAGAAGGATAGGAGGGTTGAGTTGGTGCTGTGGTTTGGCCTAAAGCCATGCTGAGAGTTGGCCAGTAGTTTATTGTGGGCGAGATAGTGCATGAATTGGTTATGTACGCATTTTTCCATTATTTTGGCCAGTGGTGACAGTATGGCTACTGGTCTGTAGTTTGAGAGGTCTAAAGAGTTCCCTCCTTTATGGAGAGGAATAATGTGGAAAACCTTCCAGATAGAGGGGATGGTGGCTTCGGACAAGGTTTGGTTTATAATAGTAGAAATAGGGTATGCAGTGGCACCTGCTGCTTTCTGTAGATATTCTGGTGGGAGGAGATCAGCTGCTAGGGTAGTTAGTTTTAGTTTGTTAATTAGAGATCTAATGGTTGATGTAGATACAGGCTGGAATTTAAAGGGGAGTGGGGTAGTGGTCGAGGAGGAATCCAGATTGTGGCCACTGGGATCCAGTTGGCTGGTCTTAGTGAAGAAACTGTTAAAGACATTTGCAGTTTCCTCTGGAGATTTTGGGTTACAAGCTGATGGGGTAGGAGTGGTGGATTGTCCAGGGTGGTGCAGTTTGTGTACTCCTGCCCAAAACTTTTAAAGTTTGTTCTGATGTTTTTGTTGAAGGTGTTGATATAAATTTTTTTTGTCTAACAATATAGCTTTCTTAGTATCATTCCTTAGCTGCTAGAATTTAATATGGTCAAGTGGGTCTTTTGAGGTACGCCATTTGTCCCATGCTTTATTTCTTGCTATGATTTTGGTTTTGGTTACTTTAGAGAGCCCGGGGGCAGCTTTAGTTTTGGCTCAAAAGGTGTGGACAGAAGCATGGGAATCTAGAATGGTAAGGAAATTAGAATTAAAATAGGCTACAGCATCATCCAGTGGACAATCTTTTAGGATGGCCCAATTGTTGAGTTTGTTCTGAAAATCAGTGGTGTTGAAGTTCTTGTTATTTCTAATAGATTTATAGAGAATTTGGAGGTGGTTATCCACTTTATGCTTGATGATGTAAGTGAGTAAGTGGTCACTTATATCATCTGGGAGGGTACCAGTGTTGCACAGGTCTGGGTGATTGTTGATAAGAATCCAGTCCAGGATACTACCTTTGTTGTAGGGTTTATTTATTCTGGTGGGTGAGGTTATGAGTTGTGTATGGCCATGATTGTTTACATGGGTTGTGGGAGATTCAGAGGAACAGTTGTTCCAATCAATATTAAAGTCTCCTAACACCATAGTTTCATGGGGGTATGTGTTGGATAGCCATTGAAGGAAGTCCTCTAGGGTATTTGTATTATTGCCTGGGAGGATATAAACGCAGGCAATAAATAAAGATTTAATTTTGTTAAGCTGTAGTCTGATAACGAGAGTTTCAGCATTATTGAACAAGGGAGGTTGTTGTGGGGCTATGTGACATCTAGTGTATTTTTAAAGAGTACTGCCACTCCCTCACCTTTCCTAGACTTACGGTCTAGTCTGAGTATGTTGTACCTCGGTGGGATAACTTCATTGTCTTTAGTTCCTGGTTTTAGCCAGGTTTCTGTGAGACATAGCATATCAGGTGAGTAGGCTGCTAAGAGGGCATGGAGATTATGGACCTTATTGTTTATGCTCCTGATATTTAGGTAACAGGTCAAGAGAATGTTAGGGGTCCTTGTAGTTGGCCAAATGTTAGAAGGGGTAATGGGCTGGGAGCCAGAGCTTGTGGGAGGGGTAGGTCCAGGGTTTGGGTGGATGTCTCCATCCCTTGTCAGACTGTATTGTACAGTAATTATTAGTTTCAGGGCTTTGCTAATTATTTTATGATAATATCTGGTTTTGGGGGGTTAGACCATACTCTGGTTAGTTGGTGGTTTTTGATAGTGGAAAAGTCAGGTTTGTAGAGAGCTATGAGTTGATCTGTTTTATTTAAAGTAGGAGTAGTGTTGGTTTGGGATAAGGGGTGGCGAAAGCCAATGTAGGGCTGATTTTCGTAGGTGGTGAGGAGATATTGAATGAGCATTATTGGAATTAGTAACATTATTGGTCTCATTTTGATAGTTAACATATCACTTGGCTAATTGTCTTCGCTGTGGTAAACAAATCCCACACAAAGACTTCCACACATTTTGTGTCATTTGTTTAGGCCCAGACCATGACGTCCCAAACTGCTATTTCTGTGCTAGGTTTAACACTAGAACTATTAAGCCAAGGACCAAATTCTTAATGCATTTTCTGAGACAAGAATCTGTACAATCACGTCCGATGGCAGCCACTGGTCATCCCAAACTCGAATTACCTAAGCGCAAAAAAAGAAGAGGAACATAAGCTAAGGTCTTCAGACATCAGTCATTCATCTTGTGACTCTCCTACTAAACTTTGATTGTTGAGGAAGGTGAAGCACTTTTGCAGCCCCCTTCAACCTTTTTATACAGTGACACAGGCCTCTGTTGAGACCTGTTTGGAGTCTAACATGTCATATGTCCCTTCGACTTCTACTGTACATACCTTCAGCTCATTGGTTGGGTCCAAGACTGCTCAGTAGACCATGGCTTCCGAAGAACACTTACTAGCCAGTGACACATCAAGACCTACGCCGGTGTACCTTCAACCCAGAGAGTCAGGTGTCAGGGCCTTGGACGCACCTAGGCCTAAGGCTAAAGCCACCCCAAAGAAATGCAACATGGCAGGGCCTTCGCCTAGGCCTATGGGCTCCCAGTTACAGGGACACCAGCAGTATTTGATCAAACTAGCTAAAGATTTAATTAACCTAGTAAGAGCTAGACAGACAACTGGGGACATTACCCCGGGAAAAAGAAAAAGGGATTTCCCTCCTGAATTTTTTCCAGACCCATTTTAATCAGAAGACGACTCTTGCTCAGAGTAAGACCCCGCTTACAGATCCTATGAGGAATCTGATTCAGAGGAAAATCTTCCTTCTGCTTCCCCACCTGAAGATCTCACTTTTGGAGAGACTCTCCATGCTATGACACAACTTTTTCAGTGGGGGACACAAGAATACCCTCAGGTCAAAAAGAGAGTTTGGGAGTTCTTGGACCTCCCTGAACACAAACCTTTAACTTTTCCTCCTATTTTGGAAGTGGTGGAGGATGTTTTACAGGATGCTTCCTTGAATCCTGACTCCCTCTCCCCTGCTCCTGGAAAACCTGACAGGTTCTACAGGGTACAAAACTCTCACAAATATCTGTTCAAAAACCCCTCTGCTGTCCCTGAGGTCATCACCCTAGAGCCTAAAGGGGCTAGAGCCATTTCTTCCAGAAACCATTTGGTTACAGGCAAAGAGAGTAGGGCCCTTGATAGGTTTGGAAAGAAAGTATATATTTTCACCACTCTGACTGCGAGGGCCATCAACTGTCAGTTTATTATGATCAAATACCAGCAAACCATTCTTGACCAACTTAAACAAAAGATGTCAACCCTAGACGATAAAAATCCTTCCAAAGAACTTTCAGACCTGTGCCATGCCAGTTTCCAGGTAACTAAACATTCCCTGCATTGTGAGTATGATGCTATGGAGGACTCCTGCAGGGCAGCTGACACTGGCTCAGTTATCAGAATACATATGCTTGGCTTAGGGAACTGGCTCTCCCTGATCATGTAAAGGCTAGCCTCTTGGATGTACCCCTTGGCAAAGACTGCCTTTTGTCCCCAAAGCAGAAGCAGTCCACAAAAAGATGGAGGACAAGGCTAAGTCTATGCAAACAGTCAAGGACTTTCTGCAAGTGCAGCCTCCCAGGTTCAGCAAGAACTTCTCTGCTAAGGATTGGTCTTTTCCCACCCAACTTAGGAGTAAATCTAGGAAGCCTCAGAGGGACAGAACCCTCAGGCAAAGACTTCAGAAGCAAAGATCAAGGCAATGGGCTTAGAATCTCACACACTAGTGAGTTCTTGGCCACAGTCCCCTGCTAGAGAGAGAATAACTATGACTGTCTCTCACTGCTCGACCCTCCCATCCCCACCCCAAAACTAGGAGGAAGGCTGTCACTTTTCCATCAAAATTGGACCCACATCACTTCAGATCAGTGAGGTTTAGACATTATTTCAGATGGTTGCAAACTCACCTTCAAAGAGGCTTTAAAGTACTCAGGTTACCCAGATGTACGTCAAAGTCAAAAAACACAGGCTGTTGAACAAATTCTAATTCTGTGCTCCCAGGGTTATGTGAAGCCAGTTCCAGAAGAACAAAAATCGAAAGGGTTTTACTCAAGGCTTTTCCTAGTTCCCAGAAAGGAAGGCTGTTGGTGTCCCATACTGGACCTGTCCAACTTAAATCAGTTTCTCAGGATGCCAAAATTCAAAATGCTGACCATTCAAAAATTACTACACATGATAACGTCTCAGGCCTTCATGGTCTCAATAGACCTAAAGGATTTATCTGCACATTCCCATTCAGAAGTCACACACAAGCTTTCTTCACTTCAGAGAAGCTCCAGTCACTATCAGTTTTCAGCACTGCCCTTTGGATTGTCTACCACTCCAAGGATTTTCACAAAGTGCTTGGCTTCAGATATTGCCCTCTGCAGGATCCCCTACATGGATGATTACCTGATATAAGTCACAGAACTACCAAAGATCCACAAGGACCTGAGATTCACATAGGACCTCCTGACTTCCTTGGGGTTCACACTGAACCTCAAGAAATCCATCACTGTCCCATCCAAACAGATAGTTTTCCTAGGGGCACTCCTGGACTCTTTTCTTCAGAGGACCGTCTTCCCCCCTGGACAAAGTCATTTTTCTGACAGACTACTTCCAAAAAATCCAGGAAAATCAGTGCATCACAACCAGAGAATTCCTCAGGGTACTCGGATACATGGCACCTATATCCTCATGGCGCCTCTAGCACATTGCACATGAGGAAGCTTCAGTGGTACCCGAAGAATATGTGGTGCCAGAGCTCTCAGTCCCTAGATACTGAAATACACCTTATACCTTGCCTGAAACAGGAGTTTGCATGGTGGGTACAGGCATACACCCAAAATCAGGGCCTACCCTTCAGATTCACTCCCCAGGGCCAACCCCTCACCATGGACGCTTCAGGTATAGCTTGGGGGGGGGGCATGTCCAACATCTCCATACCTAAGGAATATGGGACACTCAGCACAAGAAGAAACACATAAATTGGAAAGAACTTCAGAGAGTGCAAAAAGGATTACTGGTCTTTAAAGAAAAGTGGATACCAGGGGTTCTTGTGACACAAACAGACAATAGCACAGTCATGTCATACATAAACAGGCAGGGAGGCATGCATTTTTATGCTGTGTGCTGTCTAGCCATGCAAGTCTGGGAGACTGCACACTCTCTAGGACTGCACCTCCTGGCACAGTATCTGCCAAGGGAACAGAATACTCTAGCAGATTACCTCAACAGAAACTTGACAGACCCCAATGAATGTCATCTCCATTGGGAAATATTCCTCAACATAACTCAGAAATGGGGGGGGTCCCATAGGTGGACCTTTTTGCCAGCATAGACAATGCACACCTGAAGAAATTCTGTACCAGGACAAGGCAGACATCTGCATGGAAAACAGATGCCTTCTCCTTCCCATGGACTCACCTCTTCATTTATGCCTTCTCCCCCTTGCCCCTTCTGCCTCAAGTACTTCTAAAAATATGGGAAGAGGGTCCAAGGGCTATACTGATAGCACTGGACTGGCCCAGACAACACGTATTTCCACTCCTTCTTTAGCTCACCAATCAGAAACCTTGGCTGTTACCACAGAGGGCAGACCTCCTTTTCCAAAACAAGAGGAGGATTGTGCACCCCAACCTTCAGACTCTCAGTCTTTCAGCCTGGATAATTCCACAGCACCCAACTCCAACATCAACTTAAGTCAGCAGGTACAAAACATTCTAAAAGAGTCTAGAAGGTCTAGCACTAGAAAATCTTACTCAGCCAAATGGAAAAGATTCTCTATTTGGTTCCAGAAGCACCACCTTGAATTAAATTTGGCTAACATTGCAACCATCCTGGAGTACCTGGCCAGTCTGGCAGATAAAGGTTCATCTTATTCCTCTGTTACGATACATACCTCAGCCATCTCTGCTTACATTCCTATTATTCCTTCATTCTTTTCAGTCCCCTTGCTGAAACAATTTCTTAGGGGTATCATTCACATTAGGCCTTCCAGGAGGAACCCCACCCCTCCATGGGACCTCAACTATGTCCTAGAAAAATTGACGTTGCATCCTTTCAAGCCTGCAGCTAATGCCTCAGTAAGGTTTCTCACTTGGAAAACAGCCCTACTACTGGATATCACTTCAGCCAGGAGAATATCAGAGTTGCAGGCCCTTATGGCAATAGAACCTTTCATTATCTTCCATAAAGACTGGGTCTCCCTCAGAACTAATCCTTCTTTAATGCCTAAGGTGGTCACAAATGTTTATCTAAATCAGGCTATCCCTTTTAGCTATCTTCTTCCCCAACCCTCAGAACAGAGGGGAAAGAATAATTCACTCTTTGGATGTGCACAGAATGCTACACTTCTACCTACCCAGACAGGACAAAATCTTTGAGAAAATCAGACCAGCTGTTTATTATCTTTGCCCCTGGCTCTGAAGGAAAGCCATCTTCTAAACAGACAATCTCCAAATGGATATCCCACTACATTTCTTTCTGTTACAGCCATCATAGCAAAAAGTCTCCTGAATTGATTAGGTCATACTTAACTAGAGCTACAACTACTTCTGCAGCTTTCCTTAAGGGGGTCCCCACTAAAGACATTTTAGAGGCAGCTACCTGGTCTTCTGTGCATACCTTCACAAGGCACTACCACCTGTCAGCCTTTTGTAAGTCTAGAGCAGGATTTGCTTCTGCAGTCCTGCAGGGGATCCTCTCCTCTTCATGATCTCCTGCTACCTTCACTTAAGCTTTGGGAAGCTTCCCAATATGAATAACATAGTACAGTTGTGTACACTTACCACATATGTAGATAGTTTAAGTGTCTTCACCACTGTTGCAGTCTTCTTTCCCTCCCTCCTACCCCCTCAGCCTACTACGCAGGTTACAGTTTCAACTTTAATAGCCACTTTGGGCTCATCTTTGAAAGGGTCAAGAAAATACTGAAGTGATGATGCAGGCTGGCTTCCTTTATACCTGAGTGTACTGATGTTGGTGGGGGTGTCCGCCAGCCTGGGAGGCAAAAAGAGTTTTCTCTGGTAGTTGGGTTGGCTAAGGGCTTCCATGGCAGGAAATCCCAACAGTCAGGACTACAACAGTGACTACATTTATGTTAAGTGTACACAACAGTACTTTCTTATAAACTAGTATCCTTTTATAACCTCCTTTATCCCTGTGTTTTTTTTCTAGCATTTCTTGATTTTGAAAGGACTTCTCCCAACTAGTTTTTCTAAATCACTGGCTAGATCTCATCCCTCTAAGGTGGGCCAGAAAGAGTTGAGGAAATGATTTGCTCAACCTTCTGGATCTTCCAATACTACTTCATATCTGAGCAAGGATCTGGCCTGGAAGGTATCAAAACAGTCAGATCTGATGCCTAAATCCTCAGATCTGACTGCTTACGACACTAGGTCTCCTTCTTTGCATCCAGTTTTCTCAGAGCTGAAACAGCTCTCCTGGACCTGTTATGCATCCTCTCTGGACCCGGTCCCCTGTCAGCAACCTTCCCCCATTTTAGAGAGGTGCCGACACTCCCTCCTTAGCTGCTTCTTCTCATTCTTTCTGGAGTCTTACAGAAGCAAATGTGTATAGAATGATGAGGAAGTTTCTGTCGGCACAGATACAGATGGGAGTTCTCCTGGCACCTCTGCTTTTGGGTCAGGAGACCTTCACCAGTGTTACTTCACCTGTCCTGGTTCCTTCTCTGATCTGTCCTTTTGTTTCAGAGCCCTTGGATCTGAGCCTTCTGGGACTGTCTGTTTCAGATCCAAAGTTGGTGGTGTCTTTGGATCTGAGTCCTTCTCTGCATGTAAAGGGTGCAAAGGTGTTGGAGCCAAATGAATCTCGGTGTTGAAGCTTCGTTGTTGGCTCTGAGGTGCTGGAGTTGACTACGAAGCAGTTGGAGCCTTCTCTGCCCCTCAGAGCTTCAGCATTGGACAGCTTGGCTCTGAATTCTGCTTCTAGTGGGCTGCCTTCTGGATCTTCCATCTGGTTGAAAAACTAATACCCTAAATCACAATTCCAGATATGCAAAATCAGAAAATTTTAACTAAAACAAACAATCTGGAGCTACGAGTGTAAAACACACATTTACTTGTAATTAAAGTGTGTGTTTTACACCCATGGCTTAGGATTGCTTGCTTTAGTTACATCTTCCATCTGGTTCCCATATGTCCTTGTGCCATGTTCCTCGTCACTCTACCACACAGGGACAGCCAGTTCAATGTCTCCAGGCCATGCAACAGGATATCCTTATTTCTTCCAATGCTTCTCCAGAGCAACCCATTGTGGAAGTTCCTAGGAAGAGAAAGTGCAGGAGGAGGCACTAAGACTCCCCTCAGGAGTCAATCACAGAAGATACTGATTTCAATAAAGGGACCACAAGATCACCATCTAATGACATCTCCTTTGGAGACATTTTGGAGATCCGTAAGCAAAGGGTTGGTAGGTCCATCGATAACCCTTCCCAAGAGGAATCGGTATTCCTGGAGACATTTGGGTCTGGCCCTCATCTACTTCCTGGGTGACTCCACCCACCAACAAGCTCATTGAGTTGATCTCTTGTCCGACGTGGAAGGAGCCTGATTCTGTTGAGCCAATCTCCAAGATACCAGATAGGCTCCTGGCACCACCCAAAGGGGAAAGAGTTTTGGAGCAAGGGGAGTACCAGTAGATGGCATGGTCGTAGTGGTGGCCACAAAGAAAGAACTCACGGAACAGAGTTCATCAGTTCATCCCCCTAACAGGGAGTCTGAAGAGATGGACTGATTTGGGAAGCAGGAGGGCGAAAAGCGTGGTTCATTTTACGTTTAAAATAAATCGGCAATTTTAACCTTGGCTCATTGGCGATTTCAGTGATTTGGGAAGCATGTTTATGCTTCAGCAACTTTCACTGTTAGAGGGTTGAACTATATGGCGCACTTTACCTGACTACAGAGGGATTTGATTAAAGAGCTCTCCAAATCCCTCTCAGGACCAGTAACTGTTGAGGCATAGATTTCCATTGCATCACAGCTGGCTACCTTGCATTTCATTACTAATTTGCCTGTGATGCTAATTTCACATGCAGCTGAAGGTACTTTAAGGGTGGCGGGGTTCAGGCATTTCCATTAGTAGGCATGTCTAAATGCGCTTATGTGATTTTGCTGAATCCTTCAAGTTCTCCTTCATCAGTACTCCTTTAGACAGAAGTTCATTGTTTGACCCCAAAGTGAAGGACACACTCTCCAGGTGTGAGCAAGATGGTAAGTCCCTGTCTGCAGTGGGTGTACATTTTTCACACCCTCAAAGAACCTTTTCTAGGAATCAACAAAGTGGTTGGAAAATGTTCAAAAAATTCCAGTGTCCTTTCCATGATCCATATGGATATAGTGTCTCCCTCTGCCACTGAGGGATATAACGGAAGACAGTGTTCACTGCCGTAATTCGTGTGCCATTGGCAAGATACAATATGAGAATTTTTCTCTTTGATTTTTCTCTGTACTGCACCTGCAATGTTCATTGTATACATTAATTTTTGTATATGTGATTTTGTTTGTTTCCTCGGAGCTCATCTCCCTAGGCCTTTACTGAAAATGGACATATATCCAGTTAGACTAGCCCGGTCCACAAATGTAAAATAAGTAAATAAATAAATAAAATAATAAATAAATAAATTTTCAGTTGACCCTGGCTGTTCATTCTGCACCAGCCTTTGTCCACCCAGATCAAAATAACTCAGGCATGCAAAGATATCTCAGGTTGTGGATTTCTTCAGATCAGATTTCACAAGGCTGACCATTCATACTTCCTCAGCTCAAGGCCATAGTGATCACGGATGCATCCCAATTTTGGTGGTGGGGGCACGTCTTGCGAAAGACAGTCCATGGCACCTGGTCCCCAGAAGATGCCAGCACGCAAATCAGTGTCTGAGAAATGACAGCAGTTCTCCTAGCGTTGCAGGCCTTTCAAGACTCTCTCCCTTCAGGGACTATTGCGATTCAGACAGACAATATGGCAGTGGTCTTTTACATCAATAAACAAGGAGGAACCAGAACTTAGCACTTATGTTGAGAAGCTCTGAGACTGTGACAATCAGCAATCTCATCCAGTCGTTTTCTGATTGCAATGCATATTCCAGGGAAATCCAATATGGTAGCAGACAAGTTGAGCAGGTCCATTCTGTTACCTCATGAATGGTGTCTGAACAGGAAAATTGCAGAAAAAATATTTCACCAATGGGGCCAGCTGTGCTGTGACTTTTTGCATCTCCCCTCAACAATATCTATAGCAGGTTCTTTGCCCTGATCCCCCACCAGGAGAGTCACCAAGAGACTCACTTCTCCACGATTTGCCTCTGGTCTCCTTCATGCTTACCCCCCAGCTCCTCTAATGCCCAAATTTCTTCAGAAAGTATCTTGATTGAAGGGCACAGTTATTGGCCTTGTCAGATTTGGTTCCCTTTCCTCTGGCTTCATCCAATTCATCCTCCGTGGATCCTATATCCAATTCCAGATCTTCTGTCTCATCCAACGGACATGATTCATCCAGACATTTTGGACCTAAGGCTGACTGCATGGTTTCTCCAATTTCATTGATAGCTAGACAACCCATGCTCTCCTCTCTTGCCAGTCACATCCTGTTGTCTTTCCACAAAGCTTCCACTAGGAAGATTTACAAAAGTAAATAGAAAAGATTTTGTTGTTTGGGCTCAACAAAAAGACATCAACCCCTTTTCACTGCCAGTACTCAAGATTCTCGGATTTTTGGCTACTATTTTTAATGAATTAGCTAGTTCTTCAACAGTTAAAGTACAGTTGGCTGCTGTTTCTAATTTTTATGTTGGAGCTGGCAGTTCTTCCTTAACTTCATCATGACTGTGTAAGGCATTGATTAAAGGAACCTTTTTTACTGAAATCCCCCTTTAAAGATCATAATCCACCATGGGATTTGAGTCCAGTCTTAAAAGCTCTGACTCAATCACCATTTGAATAAGGTGCTAAATATGAACTAAAATTTTTAATTTGGAAAACAATATTTTTGGTAGCTATTAAATCAGCTAGGAGAGTTTCAGAACCTGCAAGCCATCCTCTAACCACCCCTTATTTGATTTTTCATAAGGAAAGAGTTTCTTTACAAACCAACCAATCTTTTACCTCAAGTGGCTGCAGCACAAATATCATCCATGGAGTATCTGGACAGAAACACTGAAGAGGTTGCCATGGATCTGGTTGAATGAGCTCTCAAAGGTTTTGGCATGGACAAACCCAATTTATTATAGACAAAAGAAATGCAATCAATTTGCCACTTGGCTAATATTATTTTGATAACTGGCTTATCCAATTTCAATTCTGAAAAGGATGCAAATAATTAATCTAACTTTGAATTTGTCAGTTCTATGCAGATAAAAATGCAAGTGTCTGTAAACATCCAACAAATGCAAAATGTATTCCCCTTTGTTGCAGAAATTTGGGAAGAAGACTGAATGGTTCATGGCTTGATTAGCGGCGGATCCTGACACCACCCTAATAAGTCCTCATACTTTTATTGCTCATTACAAAGTTGATCTGGTTTCTGTGGGAAGAGCAGCCTTCAGCACAACAGTGCTCAGGAATATCCTTTCTTAGAGTTCACCCGGAGTTCAGGTAGCTGTGGACTCTGTCCCACATGTTGAGGAATAAATGAAAATTGACAACATCAGATAAAGAAGTTATGTACTCACCACAAGTATTGTCCATTTTCATTCTTCAACTCCCCTCCATCCCCCCACCTTTTGTGGTTTTTGACTTCTGGAAGAACGAGAGGAAACTGAAGGAGCCAATATTCCTCTTTTTGAGATCCAGCTAGTAGTTTCTTATTTATACATGGTTGTTTAGAAATAAAGAGCAGCAAGCAAGATCTGAGGTATGGAGGGGGACCATGGAATTAAGGGTAAGGGAGGAGCTCGAGAGTTTGCAGTAGGCCACAAGCTGAAATAAATGTCCAAGTAGGAAAAACAGTCTGATCTGAACCCAGATGTTGAGGAAGAATGAAAATGGACAACACAGATGGAACATTATGGTGAGTACATAACTTATTTTTCTAGAAGGACTCCTACTGCTAAGTCTACTCTGATTTCTATTACTCAGAAGTCTCCTTTTCCAGATAAGCTAGGTTCTGTCTGACTACCTTCTTCCCTCCCTTCTAAGTCAGGTTCCTTTATCTCTTTGTCTTTACCTGTCTCTTCACAGTTGGTTGAGGATCACTCCGGATTCTTGGGTTCTGTTTGTCATTTGTCAGGGGTATTACATGGTGTGGAAATACCTTCATCTTTTTTGTGCATTCCTCAACCTCTTCTGTAACTGCTGCCCTTTTTTCCAGATGTACTTCAGCCTTTTGTCTCAAAGCACCATCCAAACAATTTTTGTTGCTCAAAAGGGGAAGGGGTTTTATTCCAGAATGTTTCTGGCTCCAGGAAAGAAGGCACCTGGAGACTCATTCTGGATCTTTCTCAGCTCAACACATTTTTAAAGGTAACATCCCTTCTCTCAAAGATGCCTATCTTCACATTCTCATTCATCCCCATTTCATGAAATGTTTGTGTTTCTCTATTTCTTCCCTTTATTTTCAGTTCTCTGCTTTGCCCTTTGGCCTCTCTACTGCCCCAAGGGTCTTCACCAAATACATCTTTCCTGTGATTGCCTTTTGCACAATGAGAGGGATGTAAAAATCTTTCCTTACCTAGATGACCTGCTTATTCAAGCTTCCTCTCTAGAGATCCTGCTTCAGCATCTCCACTATGCTGTTTGCCTCTTGCAAAGCATAGGGTTTGCAATAAATTTCCAAAAATGCTTCCTGGCTTTACAAAAATAATGCTTTTTTGGGATGCAGGCTCCAGATAATTCCTATGCTGGCATCCCTGCTGCCTCCTAAGGCTTTGACTCTTATTGCCTTTTTTTTAGTCACGTCTTCTTCTTCAGGCCTCCATTACAGCCAGGGAGTTTCTAAGGGCTCTAGGGAACATTGCCTCCATCATTCCCATTCTTCCTCTAGCCAGGCTTGATATGAGAAAGCTACAGTAGTTCCTAAAGTCAGTATGGCTTCAGCATTCTCATACTGTAGACTTTCTAGTTTCTCTTCTTTCATGCCTCAGGCTGGAGCTTCAGTGGTGGATTCATCAACTGTCTGTCAACCAAGGGCTTTCTTTACAGCCCCCAACTCCCTCTGAGGAATTCTTCAGATGCCTCAGATGTGGGATGAGGGCTTCCTTTGGTCCTTTAAAGGTTCCAGAGCCTTTTGTCCCTTTGTCAGAGGGTGGAGCATATCAACATCAAAGAGATGAGAGTTCTCCTTCTTGTTCTTCAGGCCTTCCATACTCTGTTACTATCAGGGCCCCTCAAAATGTTTACAGACAATACCATAGTGATGTGGTACATCAGAAAGCAAGGAGGAGCACTGTTTTGCCTCCTGTGCACACTAGATCTTCAGGTTTGGGATCTGGCTGTCCAGTATCAGGTGACTCTTCAGGCATTTCCTTCAGAACAGAACATTGTGGCAGACACTCTGAGCAGATCCGTAATAGAAACTCATGAATGGATGCTTCACAGAGATATGTTTCTGGACATTATCCGCCAGTGAGGTACTTCTCACGTAGATCTTTTAGCCTCCCCTCTGAGCAGACAACGTTCTCTGTTTTGTACCAGGTTACCATGTCCTCTGGCTTGAAGGTGGACATACTCTCTTTTTCTTGAAGAGGGTGTTTCTTTATGCATCCCCTCCCCTTACTCTCATGCTGAGGTTCCTGTTCAAGATAGATCAAGCCTGTCCCAAAATATTTTTGGCAACTTCCTTTTGGCCCAGACAGCATTGGTTCCATCTTCTGCACCTAACCAAGGGCAATCACCACAAGTTGCCTCACAGGGTGGACCTACTCACATAAGGCAACAGGTCTCTCATAGATCCCCACTTTTCCACTCTTCACCTGACACTGTGGGTGATATGGTTTTGATCCCTTTTAGGCAGCTTTTTTTCTGAGGATGTGGTTTGGGTTCTGCAGGAGGTCGGGAAACCGACAAACTTTATTTGTTCAAATGGAAGAAATTTTCTGTTTGGTGTCTTGCTTGTAACCAGGATCCACTTTCTGTGGAAGTTCCTTTGTATCTCTCTTATTTGTGTGAGTTGCTCTGTGCTGGGTTGGCATACTCTTCAGTTTAAGGCCACCTTTCAGCCATTTTCCCTTGTCTACCTTTGACTCCTCCTTTGGCTTCTAGATTTGAGGTCAAACATGTTCTTAAAAGCGTCCTTCATATTAGACCTTCCAGGAAGCCTATTCCTCCTTCTGGGGACCCTAATTCTGTTCTTGAAAAAATTACTCAGGCTCCTTTTGAGCCTGCAGCTTCAGCTTCCTTACAACATTGCACTTGGAAGACTGTTCTTCTTTTGGCCCTTACTTTGCTAGACAGGTGTCTGAGCTTCAGGCCCTTATGGTTATTCCTCCTTTTTTAGTTTTTCATAGGGACAGGGTGTCTCTTCATACTAATTCTTTTTTTATGCCCAAGGTGGTTAATGAGTTGTCTCTTAAACAGTCTGTTCATTTACCCACCTTTTCCCTTCTCTGCAGTCTGCTAGTAAGTAGGTTCTTCTCACCATGGATTTGCATAGACACCTCGGATATTATTTAGATAAAACTAAAGTGATTCATAAATCTGAGCAACGCTTTATTTCCTTTCATCCTAGGTCTCTAGGTGTGGCTGTTTTTAAGCAAACAATTTATTCTTGGATCGCTAAGGTAATTTCCTTCTGTTATTCTTTTCATGGGAAAAGTCTTTCTACTTCTGTAAGGCTCATTATACCAGGGCTGTGGCTTCAGCTGCTGCTTTTTTCAAGGGATTGAATACCAATTCCATCCTTGAGACAGCTACTTGGACTGCTGTACATACTTTAACTAAACATTACAAGCTGGATGTGGTTTCCGGGGCTAGAGATGGATTTACCAGGACTATCCTATATGGCTTTCTTGAGGGCTCTGCTGGGTCTTTCTCCTCCCAGTTTTCTTCTTGAGTTTTTATACTCTTCCTTGACTAAGAAATACTGCAACAGTGATATGGAACAACATAGTACAGTTGTGTAAAGTCTTAACATGACAGTGGATGTCCTTCCCTTCACTGTTGCCGTATTCTCTCCCTCCCTTCTCCCCCTATTCTTTACTCCTTTTTTTTCTTTTTTCCTTCTAGATGCGCATTTTCCTCCTTTGCTCCATGGACTGTTGTTCCTCCTTAGGCTTTTCATTTCTGAGGTTGGTACATCCATATGTCACCTTTATGTCCTACGTTGTGAGTGGGGAACATACGTGTGATATGCTAGTAATCCTAAGGCTTTGGTATACTGGCCGGACATCCGGCTACCCTTGGCAGGGAATCCCTTGAGTAAGGAATACTGCAACAGTGAAGGGAAGGACATCTACTGTTATGGTAAGATTTTAAACTATACTTTCTTTGTGGTTTCTGAGAAAATGAAGGACCTCAGGCTCATTTTCAACCTAAGTGGCCTTAATGAGTTTATTCCCAAAGAAAATATTTGGAGAAACACATTACAGTCCACCCTTCCACATCTGTCAGAAGGAAGTCAGATGTGCTCTTTGCATCTCCAAGATATGTATGATCCCCATAAGCGTTACCAGTGAGTCCAGAAGATATCTTTGCTTTCTTGTAGGAGATAATCATTACCAGTTTGCAACTCTTCTGTTTTGTCTCACGTCAGGCCCTAAGGTGTTAACCAAATCCATGCCCATTGTTGGAGCAAACCACAGTTGGCAAGGAGTGAAAGTATGCCCCTACCTGGATGATTTATTCATTGCTGCTCGCTTGAGCAGGCTGACAGTTATTGTGGAGTCCCTGTTCATCCTTTTTCATTTCTTAGGGATAGTGATGAACACTGCAAAGTTTGAACTGGGGACACCTTAAATAATAATGTCCATGGGCTGCAGTATGGATACATTATCAAAATGAGCCCACTTTATCCCTCCCTTTTCATTGTTTACAAGATTACTGAGTAAGTGTGCCACAGCCCTACTTTACGTCAGGCTTGGAGTTGATGGCATTGACCATTCCCATAGTAACCCTCACAAGGTTTTGTTTGAGAGTTCTTCACTGTCTACTTTTAAAATTCAGTGGTCTCACTTTTCAGACTCCCTAAGTGTATGCAGAAAAAATTCCAAAGCTTGCAAGGCTTATCTGAGGTGGTTGCACACCTGAAACCTAACTGTAGCCAACCCCTTTCTTATCCTTACTCCTTCAGATGTTGTAAGTATAGATGCTTCTACACTCATGTGGAAGGGAACATGGGCAAGGGCAGACTGACCATGATGGTTGATCACAATCAGGCCAGCTTACACATTAGTGTAGTTAAGATATGCGCAAGACCTTCTCATCCATCAAGACTCCAGAGTCTCCATAAACCAAAGTGTGATAGCCATCCATACTGTCAACATGGCATCAGTTTAGTATATCAACAAACAAGGGGAAACCCATTCCTACCCCCCTTTACTGAGAGGTATGGGAATGTGATAAGTTGAGCAAAAACTTAATGACTGGGACTTCGGTATGGACTGTTATGATGATAAGACATGCAATCTGCTTGTTCCCTCTCTGTAAAATTTAAATCAGACTTGCCCTCATAGATAGTTGTCCCAGTCAAAAGTTCAACTAGACTACTAAAGTTAAGCTAAAAGCTTCACAGTGTTTAATTTTATAGAACAAAATTATGGAACTGGGGAAGATCAGCAAATGATTATCAGGAACACTGCAATGCTGAATGAGAAAAAAAGAAGAAAGGGATTCATTTCTGTAACTCAAATATCAGGGAATTACAAAACAGTGAAAGCTCTGTTTAGTGAAGTTCTGACACACGTGCCTACACACCAAGATTGAAATAACACGTAACTATAAATGACGTGCCAGTGCACAATCACATTATAACAGCAAGAAAAGCATTTTTTTTGCAGGGGTAGGGGGCTTTGGCCACCTGCACCCCATATAGGGAGTGTCACCTCCTACACCCCCTTACCTTTATATAGTTAGTGCATAGTTGTACATCAGTGATAAAATCTGCAACACCGCAAACTGTGATGCTCACATACAGCACAGTTTGTTTTGCAATAAAAGGATTTTCTGAGCTTTGTTAGATGCATTGGTATTCTAACCACTACACTTTGAATAATAAACGTTCAAATATGGGGCATTACACGAGCCAAGAGTTCCGCTGTGGCGACCCCTAACCGGGAAAAGCCGAAAGACGCAAACAAACAAACACAGGCCAAGCAAAAACCCCCCCCCAAAAAACGCTAAAAGTAAGTAGATCCTCATCAATATTTGAATGAGTAATTTGGTCTGCATAGTGTTTTTGAAGAAGTACATCATCAGTTTTACTTAAAAAAAATCAGTAGCTTGGGTTGTTTGACTTTGGTAAATTAGATAGTTGACTGGTTACTCAGTAGGTAGATATTAGTGTATAAACACCAGCTGCTATAGTGCGAGTGGAAACAAGTAAACCAAGGAGTGCCTCAGGAATGTGTTTTGGGTCCACATTTCTGTAATACTGTTTTAAATGGCATAAAAATTAATAGATCTTTGTTTTAAAGTATTTGTGCAGATGTTATAAAAATAGGAAAGGTCACATTAGGAACTGAAGACTGTCATCTTTTGCAGTTCACTTGGCAGTATAGTGTCTTGCTCAAAAAATAAAGTGTTAGTAAAATAAGCTCAGTGTTACTTGAGGCAAAGAAAGACAGTATGATGTATCATATAGAAACAAAAAATTCAGAATTGTTAGTTGTATTTAACTACTGTGGGTCACCGGTAGACCATTAGCCTCTGTCTTTCAGAGAGATGATATCAATGACATGTAAAATAAGCTGCAGAGTAGTTGTATATACAGGTGTATAGAATTAGAAAATCCAGCAGTAATTCTAAATCTTTGTTGCAGTTTAGTGAGGACCATTTTGGAATATTGCTGTCTTGATGGTCCTGTTCTACTAAAACATATCATGAAACTAGATCATAATTCAAAATGTTACTAAAAAAATAATCAGCATGGAGAAGGTAAACAATCAAGAAAGACTAAGAAGTATTTCACTTTATTATAGATTGCCAACTGCCAAGGGGTAACTTAACTTAAATTTGTAACATATCACATGATGAAGTTCTGCCAGAGTGCTTTGACCTGATAAAGAACCTAGGCACAGAGACTTGAAACAGATAAACTCTGTAAACAAGAAGGCTAAGGTAACAATTTCATTCTCAGAGAGAGAGAGTCGTCTACCTGTGGATTTATTTAATGAAAAAAATAAGGCAAGCTTATAAATGAAACTTTAAGGAAAAACTAGATATATTTTATGATGAATGCTGAGTGCTTTAGGCTAGTATTATAGGCATGTATCTTTGCCTGTATATGATTTGATGCGATATGACAGCAAATTAGATAAAACCTTCCATACTGGCCATGACTGGCTCACCTAAGAGGTTTCAAAGTACAGGCATAGGTAGCTTGTCACTGTGTTATAGAAATCACTGATATCAGGTTTGGGAGAATAAACTAGGCAAAGATGTATGGTCAGTTGCTGCCATGTAGGTAAGACTGCAGGTCAGTAAAGCAGTGGCTCAGTATGACAGGCTTAACCCAGAAAAGGAACATTTTTTGGTTGCAGTATTCGGATACCCCTCAAAATTAAGAGGATATTAATGTTTCTTCTAATTTTAAAAGTCAAGCTTTTTCTAGTCTCATTCCCCCTTTCCTGGAGTGAGAGTGCATGTGTGTGTCTGTGCGTATTTATATATACGTGTGTGTGTGTATATATATAGATATGTATATGTATATATATATATATATATATATATATATATATATATATATATATATATAAATAGTATCTACTCCTGTAAGTCAATTCACAGAAGTCGATATGCTTTATGTCGACAAAAACATGTAGACAATCTACAGCACATGCTCTGAAGCTATATGCAATTACAACAGCAGTGTTTTTTTTTTTTTTTTTTTTGCATGGGGCAAGCTTCCCTGCAACCCCCCCCCCACTCCCCCTGCTTAATTATATATATATATATATATATATATATATATATATATATATATATATATACTAAATCCAAGATCACACTATTCTCAGGGAAAGGGCATATCCCCCTACACTGGGGACTGTTGATCTTGCACAGCTGTAGACTATTTCATATGTTGACGAAACCAACCACATTTTGACTTACTCCAGCCATTGTGTATTTATGTATATGTATATCTATATCTATCTATATATATATATATATATATATATATATATATATATATGTGTGTGTGTGTGTGTGTGTGTATGTATGTATATGTCATTTGATTGAATGCTCATTTGACTGAGTCACAAATCACTGATCCAAACTGACTGAAAACTCATTTGAGTGAAAGCATATTTGATTGAGTCACAATTGATAGAAAACAGTCTACACAAATATATAACTCCACAGTTGCACAAGAGCAGACAACAACAAAAACACACACACACACACACACACAAAATCAAAATGAATAAGTGCTGGAGCACAAACACAAACATCTTCAAATTTGGGGTACAATATGACAGTGACCACTGCCAATCCACATGTACACTTTTAGACTCAAGTTTTCTAATAACTCTTATGGTCAGAAATTATACCATCACATACTTTGTATATGTACTTTCTATTGTCTCCACATTCTGAACACACTTTTCTGTCAACTGTGATTCAGTCAAATGAGTTTTCAGTCAACTGAGTTAGACCAGTTGTGATTCAGTCAAGTAAGCATTCAATCAAATGGTATAGACCTAAGCTTGGCTGAGTCTTTCTCCTAGTTTTTACTAAATGATTTGTCTTTGTGACCTTTTTACTGTTTGGTTTCAATGTTATTTGGGATATTTTGCAAATGCCCTAATGTTTATGTACGTCTGGCTTAATGTTAAACTCTGTGTTCCTAAAGTATAGCCAAACAAACTGTTGTACTGACAAGGTAAAAAAATGGCCAAAACATGCATGCAGAAGCCATGTAATACAAGTGATGTTAATAGCTATAGACCTATTGGCCTTGCTTCCATTCTGGGCAAATGCATTGAAAGATGCATTAATGAAATACTGGAGAAATAACACAGATATCGACATTTTGGAATTAGATCAACCTGGTTTTATAAAGGGTAGATCAACACTGACTAGTTTCTTACATTTTTATGATATTACCAAAGCCATGGATCTATGTCTGTCATGTGGTGCAATTTTCTTAGACTTAGCCAATGCATTTGACTGCCTTCCTCAACATGTAATTTACCAAAGTCTAAGATCAATGGTAAAATGGATTAGGTCATGTATAACTGATGTATCTCAGTGCATAACCACACATGGCATAAGCTCTGGCTTTGATCCTATCCATCTTGGAGTTCCACAAGGCTCTGCTCTTGCTCCGTTGTTATTTAATATTGTATTTGCCTCCTTTCCTAACTCTGTTATGAAGTAAAGGAATCTGATATTGAACATTTAAATTCTTATATGAGACAGATGGGTGATTGGGCACAAAACATGGTGTACATTGTAATTATGACAAATGTAATATAATGTATTTTGGAAAGGCTGCAGTTCATTCACCTGTGTACCTACTAGAACATCTGCTAAAGAAGGTAATACACACATGCAGAACTGATAAATAATAAAGCTGTGCATCAACTGGGATACATGTTTAAAAATCTTAGCACAAGGAATGAGATATGTCTTATGTTACTATATAATACTTATATAATGCCAGTCTAGAGTACAATAACATTTTTTGTATATATACAATGCAGATCACTTGAGTTATCTTGAGAGAGTACAAAGAAAATTCACCAAAAGGATTGTACTTTGCAAAGGTTACAGTAATAGATACAAATTCCTCAATTTATTTACTATTCTGTATCACTACATCCATGATAAATTAATATTTGTTTTCAAAGTCTTTTCACAACTGTAGATTACAAGCTGTCTTGGACATTACTTAATTGAAATATTGGTGATTTTATGAAGTAAATTACCACTTTATATTAGAGACAGTAAGAACTGAGAATCCTTTAAGAGGCAAATGAATTTCATGGGCTGGAGACAAAATGTTTAATCCAGAAATCTTGGAGTCAGTGTTACTAGGTGGACATACAGCCGTAATGCTGGCACACAACTTATGAATTATATAGAGGTAAGACAAGGCTGTGGTGACAAATATCCCACATGGAAGTCTGAGGAAGGACACAACGTCCATAAAAATAAATACATACATACTAAACTTTATTTATGTATTTATTGCCATTTGTTTACCAGGAGAATCTGACTGAGCAATGCCCTTTTTCACTGGAGGCCCAGGGAGAAAAGCTCCATTATACAGACATCATGGACATAATTTGAATTGTTTCATCATTTACAGTCAATTTTATTCATTAGCAACAGTTCCATTATTCAGATATCGTTGACATCAGTTGCATCATTTACAAATGGTTTTGATTAAAAATAACAGTTACATGGGTTGTATATGAATATTTTTTTTAAGATACGGAGTTATAGCAGCCCAGACAAAGGAAGGAGTGGAGGAGGCACAAGGAAGATAGAAGAGATGAGATGACAGAGGAGCATATAGTTGTGTATATTAAGTTTTTCATATAGCTATACTAGTACCAGTATAGCCAGGGCTGGAAAAGGTCCAGAGCCGTTTATCTTTTGGGTGTTACTTAGCTGGCATTTAAAATTGTTTAGGTTGCAGTCTGTTCTTAAGTGGAGTGGGATGGTATTGGAGCTATTAGCAATTCAGTGTGATTGCAGGGAGTATCCTGCAGTGTTGTTAGGTTTAGTTATGGAGAGTAATGACCTGTCAGTAGAGCGTAGAAGTCTCTTAGTAGTGTAAGTTTGAATGATGGATTGAAGAGATGGGAATTTTTCAGGGTTGTGCAGTAGTGTGAAGGCTGTAATTAATTATGAGTACAATAGAGAATTGTTTATGTTGAGGCAGTTTAGTTTTAGAGAGATGCAGTGATGTGATCTATATTGTTGTTTGGTTGCAAATTTGGCTAATTTATTGTAGCATTCATCTAGTTTGGTTCATAGAGATAGAGGTTGAGAGTGGTTAGTATAAGAGAGGCATATTATAGTTGGAAAGTAGAAAAGAAGTGGCTGTGTTTTGTGTAGCAGAGTCAGTAATGTAGGGTTGACTGCAGTGGCAGTTTAGCTTTTGGTGTGCCTTTTTATGGCTTGCTGAAGGTGGAGATCAAATTTTAGGTGGTTGTTTATAATCACACCTAGTAGTTTGGTATGGGATACCAGTTCTCTATTGGC
The DNA here is from genome assembly GCF_019279795.1 of Protopterus annectens. Lineage (NCBI taxonomy): Eukaryota > Metazoa > Chordata > Ceratodontiformes > Protopteridae > Protopterus > Protopterus annectens. The sequence continues at coordinate 505,333,087 of NC_056727.1, forward strand.
CTTGTTGGATGACAGTGTATTAAAGGTAGTTTTTTGAAAGAATAGAGACTTGGCAGTGAACAGTATAGTAGTTTAGTTTTTGTTGGATTTAGGAGGAATTGTGAGTTGTCGATCCAAGTTTCTATGGAATTGAAGAATTTCTGGGTGAGTGTTTGGAGTATAGGAAGTGTCTTAGTAGATACTGGAGTGGAGTCACTGGCATATTGTACTATGATGGCATCTTTGGAAACTGTACTTAGGTTGTTAATAAACAAGTTAAACAGTAGTGGTCCTAAGATGGGACCCTGTGGGACTCTGACATATAGGAAGGAAAGAGCAGAAATCATCTTGTCATTTCACTGCTTCGGACCTGTTAGCTATGTAACTAAGAAACCAGTTATGTAAGGAGGGTTATAGCCCATAGAAGGAGAATTTAGTTATGAGAGTTTGATGATTAACTATGTTGAATGCCTTGGATACTCCAGAAATATGGCTCAGGTTAGAAGACCTGAATTTCTACTGTGATTTATTATGTCTGCAAACCTTAGAAAAGCAATGGTTATACTGTAATTGGATCTGAAACCGTATTGTGAGGGAGAGAGGAGGTTAAGAGAAGTTTTATATATATATATATATATATGTATGTATTATGTATATTTATCTATCTGCATGCATATATATATATATATATATATATATATATATATATCTATGGATCTACTTCATATGGTCGACATTTCAGAATGTCGACATTCATATGGCCGAGACCATATGACTGACATTCGAAATGTCGGCCATACAACAGAAAATAAAAAACACAAAAAAACTTACCTTCACGATGTTAGCAGTGGGGCTATGTCCCCTGCACCCCTCTTGGGGGGGGGGGCTCCTCCCCCGACACCTGGAAATTAAATATACCAACTCCAAGATCGCACTACAGTGCAGAAGATGGAAATCTTTCCATTCTGCACTGTATGCAGATGCTGGTTCCACTTGGTCAACATTTCAAAGGTCGATCATATGGTCTCGGCCATATGAATGTCGACCATGTCAAGGGAACCTATAGGTATATATACAAACACACACACAAACACACACATATATATATATATATATATATATATATATATATATATATATATATATATATATATATATATATATATATATATATATATATATATATATATATATATATATATATATATATATATATATATATTTATATATATATATATATATATATATATATATATATATATATATATATATATATATATATATATATATATATATATATATATATATATATATATATATATATATATATATATATATATATATATATATATATATATATATATATATATATATATATATATATATATATATATATATATATGTATATATATATATATATATATATATATATATATATATATATATATATATATATATATATATATATATGTATATATATATATATATATATATATATATATATATATGTATATGTATGTATGTCTGCAATGTTGAAAGTGAATACATCTTTCCAAGATTTTGGATAAGGTTGAGAGAGTGGCAACTGGTCTACAGTTTGTGAGCTTGGTTGATGAGCTGCCTTTATGGAGGGGTATTATACAGTTTTTTTTTTTCCATAAGATGGGAATATATATTTCTATGATAGAGTGGTTTATAAAAATTGAGACAGGATATGCAAGGCTGTCTACAGTGAGTTTGAAGTATTCAGATATAAGTTGGTCAAAGGCCGTGGTTGTTGTCTTTAGGGTGCATATATATTTTTTAACTGTAGATGTTGGCATGGAATTGTGTAAAGCTCTGATGTAGCTTCAGTGATTGGGGTAGGATGGCTAGATTTGTAGGAAGGAGGTTACTGTATTTATAAAATATGAGTTAAACTGTCAAGCAATGTTTTGGGAGTTATTGGTTAGAGATGGTCTGGGTGGAGCTGATTTTCCTGGATTGGGAAATGTATTTATTATTTTCCAGAAGTTTATGGTAGTTGATGATGAAATTTGCTTTTCAAAATTATCATCCTCATGTTTTAAATGGGTTGCTGCAAGATTCACTGATGGAGTCCCAAGACAAGGTTTTATCAGGCCAAATGCAGGTATCAGCTGCAGTGGTTCATTTAATATTAAAGGTCTAATACAGACAACTGCTTGGTGCCAAAGCCATGGCTTTAAACTCAATACCAAGAAGTGCATTATAGTACCATTTGGGAAGTCTGACATCCTGGGTAACTACATCATCAGTAAAACACCCTTAAAAGTTGATTCACTAGTCAGGGATTTGGGAACTCATGTAGATAGTAACCTAGCCTTCAACAACTTTTGTCCAAGGTAGTAAGAAAATCTTTTGTGTTGCTCAGCTTATAAGCAAAAGCTTGGCATATAGAGCTAGAGAGGTCATCATGCCATTATACTCTGCCCTCATCAGGCCAGTTGTAGAGTATAATGCCTCCTTTGGTAGGTATCTGACCAGACACATGCAGCAACTGGAATATCCACAAAAGATTCCTTTCAAAAAGAATACAGGAAGTAAACACAGTGTCCTAAGCTGACCAGGTCAAAATTCTGCCTCTTTACTTGGTATCATGTAGACTTCTGAGAGGTGATCTTTGCCTGGCATACAATGCATCCCTGGACTCTGTTTTGAAGAATCTTTTGCACATCCGCAAAACAAATGGCATAAAAACTACTAGATTAAAATACTTTAATTTTGCTTGCAATATAAATAGGACATGTTGGAGAGACAGAGGTGTTTCTTAGAGAATTTCCATTCTCTGAAACAGGCTCCCCATCCATGTAAAGCAGAGTTCTTCCCTATCACCATTTAAGCGCAAGTTGGACATGTGGTCTGGCTGCTATGTCTGTAATGGACATAGGCAGTCAGTAATTCACCCTTTATAAATCAAATTTATGGGTCATGTTTGTTTTGCATGGCTAGGCTTTTAAGGGCCCTAGTGGTTGTTAGCCTGGTTTACACCTATGAACCTATTAAAGTTGTCATCACAAGTCCTGACAAAGATTCAGATATAGCACTCATCAGTAATGCTGCTGATCTCAGTTCTTCAACCTGCAAAGGTGGTCTCTTGTTATGTGGCATTTAATGGTTTTTGTTTTACCAAAAATTTAGTTGACAGTATTTGCAAAGGAATGTTTTGAAATTGCTCTCCATGTGCAGGTTACACATTTATTAAGCCACATTACTTAAGTATGGTAAGGAAGACCGACTTTCTTACTTAATATAACGAAATGAGTAAACAAAGACCTTCATTCTTTTTTTAACGCTTCTATTCATAAGATGATAGGATCATAGGAGGTTACTAAGCTAATGGCCCTGGGGCCCTTACAAGCCTAGCCAAGAGTTTATCCCCGCAAAGACCTTCATTCTTTTTAACACTTCTGTTCATAGGATGTTAGGATCATAGGAGGTTATTAGGCTAATGGCCCTGGGGCCCTTACAAGCCTAGCCAGGAGAATTTATCCCCATAAAGAAACCCCAGTCAGCACCTGTCGCCCCTGTCATTGAGGGACACAGGTGGAACCCCTGGTACAGATTTGTGGTTTCCCATCCACTCATCAAGGTTGTTCTTGAAGAGGGTCAGCAAAGTGCTCTGTTTGACCTGTATGGGAAGTCTGTCCCAGAGGCAGGGCAGCCTCTGGGAGACAGACATGTGTCTCCAGCAAGTTTTGTTGATGTTGCATATTAGATTCAGGCCTTTCGAGCTGATAATACGCGAGGAGTTAGACTTACGGATATGGAGCATATCTAGTAGGGCAGCATCCGAGATTGCCTTGTAGGCGAGACACAGATTACCTCTGAGCAATCTGTACGATACCAAGTAGAGTGATAGTGATTTGAGCCTGTCTGCATAGGACAGGTGTTGGAGGCCATGGATTCTCTTTGTGAGGTATTTCTGTGGCCTTTCCAGTTGGTGCAGATGTTTGGAGAGGTACATAATAAACGGGACGTTATACTCAGTTATTGGTCTGATGAGGGAGGAGTATGTAGAGGTAATAACCCCCTTTTTTCTGGATGCAGTCCTTTTACTTATGAGCTGAACCAAGTAAAAGGCTTTTCTGACCACTGCTGCTACATGATGGTCGAATGTGAGATTGTTATCAAACTGAGTACCCAGGTCTCTCACCACAGGTTGTGTATTTAGGGGGTTGCCGTTAATGTGGTAATCAGTAGGGGCCGTGTTTCTGCCAAATGGTATTGATGACTTTTGCCACCAGTCAGTTGCTGTGAGACCCACTTGCAGTATATTAACATAATTTGAGGAGTCACTGACAGCGCCCAACTTAGAGTCAGCCACAGGGCTTTGCTTGGACCTCTGAGAAGTAGATGCCAAACAGTAGGGGTCCCAGGACATTATCACTCAATACTTTGGTATACATACATTAATAGAAAAGAAAAAACATATTAACATTTTTGTCATTTGCATGCATTATACATTTTATATATGTTTTCTTTCTTTATAACAACCATAATTCAGTCCAGCATTACATAAATTACTCAATTTCTGCATTCCCTTAAACCTGCACTCCTCCTCCTGAACATTGTTCAGCGTGTATTGTTCCCAGAAATTCCATTTATTTCTATGTAATTTGCTCCTCCCTATTTCTAAAGATCCCACTTCCATTTTGGTTATTTTTTACATTATTCAGCCCTTCAGATATTTTGATTTCCATTTCCTAGTAATTTTTTTGGCAGTCAGTAGAATTAAAAGTAATAAGGCCTTACTGTGCCTAGGCAATTCAGATCCTATGTCCCAGCTCAAAAGAATAATTTCCTTAGTTACAGACAAATGCTTCTCCAGTATTTCTGACAGAGTACTGTGCAGGGAATTTTTAAAGTCTGCCAATACATTACACTCCCAAAAGACATATTCCCAGTTATCTTGTTCTTCCTTATTATGCCTCCAATATTTGCTATCTGTATCAGGAAAAATCTTTAAAGTCTGCTTTGGGTATAAACATACCTTTGCAAACACTTCATAGCAAAAATCATAAACATTCTGGAGTTTGTTGCATATATGGGATCCATACATATGTCCTTCCATTGTCCCCTAACAATTCTCAAGGGAAGAGGAGGGAAAAAAAACACTACCACATTGTTTTTCTTCAGAGACAGAGTATTTCTACATGGGCCATACAGATTCCCCTAGTAAAAATATTTCTCATTAAGAGAAGGAAGAAACTCTGATGACAGACTTTTCTACTGAGGATGTTTCATACAGACTACTCATTTTTAGACTTATTTTTGAATGTGAAACAGCTCACTTTTCTTCTCATGTCTGTTATTCTGAGAAGACCAGTAGTAGTAGATAGATGTTCATTGTACTATTCACTGTTGCAGTCCTGATGTTAGGGATTCCTACCTGTAAGTGGTGTGACTGACTGTTACAGCTCTAAATCCCCCTCCCTAAGTCACCACCAACACTCTCCCACTACTGTGCATAGTGGTTGGTGGTATAAGAGGTGTTTCGGCCAATGCTATCTTCGCATAATCTTGCCATGTTATATCAAAAACTGTGTATGATTGCTAGCATTGTCAGTCCATTGGTCTTCCTGCTTTTAGCAGCCAGGTATGTTCCCCAAAGGGATTTTCTTATTCTGTTCTTGTTGAGTTTTATTTAGCTAATGGCTGATTATTATTCTGAATTCAAAGCATTTGTTAAATTAAACAGTTGTATGACTTGTGGGAAGTGAATTATCCATAAAGATTTTCATTCTCTGTGCTTCTTTTACCTTGTCCAGTAGGATGACATGGACTCTTGTCTGCATTGTACCCTTTTCACCCTGAGAACAATCTGTAAGGGAAGATAACTTGCCCATAAATGGTACCTATGCTGGTTTGAAGCAATTATGGTGTCATGCAAGATCTCTCAGAACCTTCTATTGAAAAATAAGCTTTCTGACAAGAACCATGGTGGGAAACATCAGGAGACTGAGGATGCCCAGGTGGATATCTCTGGTCTTCTTAGCTCCTGACTATTCCAGACTCAACTGGTTCTTTCACAACCTCCACAGTAGAGTAGATTTTGGACTGTGGTGTGACCACTCCAAAGGCTGTCACATCTTCAGCATTTTTGCATGTTTTCCTGGGCTGACAACTCCATTGTACCTCTTGATTCTGAGGAATTGGTGTTGGGTGCTCATTTTCTGATTATCAGAGGGGAGAATGATATCCCCACTTTATTTGTCTGCTAGTATGTTCCTGAGAACTGGATTGAGGTGCCAGTCTTGTGCACATGAATCTAGGCTTACATGATATTTTTATCTGAAGTCATGAGGCGCAAAGCACTGAGAACTGTACTGGTACTAGGCAACTTACCATAGCCTATGTTGGGCAGTGCCTTGGTCCTTTGCATTTCCCAGGCCTCTTCTTAGCAAATTGTTCATCTAGATCTGGATTTCATATATTTTCTTAAGTCTAAATAGCCAGCACTAGAAATTTCTGAGGTGACTGGAGCCCCTTGTAAGAAGAGAAGGATGAAAACTGCTGTTAAGGATTCTGATTCCCATTTATTCCCATAGTATTAGAGTGATGTAATCTGCATAGCTATTTACTCCCTTAGTTTGATTTAGTAACACAACTATAGAATTTGCCTTTAGAAAAACAAGAAACATATGCCAGCTGCTTTGCTGTCTGTTACAATAACAGGAAAAATGTAACATTCAATCTTAGGCTGCAGTTAACAGTGTCTGACACATATCTCTAAGCATTCCGAATTACAGAGTATAAAAATAACTCTGTTTCTCCACTAAATCTGTTCTCCTTTGTTGACTCCCTTCATAAAATGTAGGAGTTCTAGTGTGAGGATAAAGAATACTCAGATGCCAATCTTGGATATCAAGTTTTCATGTGGCTGCATGCCTACCTGAGCCTAGAGCACCTTCTGTTCCTCCTTGTTCACCAGTGCATCTGTGCAGCCAGATTCCTTCCACTCTACATCCAGGAAAACGTGAGCATTTGTATAAAGTTAAGATTTCCCATAAATTCTTTTATATGAATCCTGTTGCTGATCCTGCTGTGATATATTTGGATAAAAGCAAGGGATCTGGTCCAGCTTTATCCAGGAACCTATAAGGAGAGTAGAATACTCAACAGGTCTGGGAAAAAAGTTTACACTTCTGCTACCCTATCCTTCAGAGCTTTGAACTGCCAAACACATGTGCTTACCATTCAGCAATTTCTGTTGGAAAAGTTGAGGGCTAAGGCAAAGAGGGTATAGGATAAGCATATGAATCAGGAGATCTTGAACTCTATGATCAGATAGCCAAGCACTTCAAGAAATGTAATTACAACACTGTGGATGTATCATGTAGGTCAAGAGCCATTGGGTCTGGACTTCCAAGATGGCTGCACATTGAGTAACAGCTTGTTTTTATCTCTTCTAGTGTGAAAACAGAAACTCAGCAGAGAAGGCCAGCAGTCTTGTGTTTATGGGTAAATTTCAGTAACTGGCCAGTAAGTGCACTGCCTGGATGTCAAGAATAAAGAAACACAGAAGACATGGAAAAAATCATTGACAAAACTGAGGAAGAGACATTGATTGGGAAAAGTTCTGCAGCAGTTCAGCAAAAAGTAATGCAACCTTCAGGCATGACTTCCAGTAACTTACAGGAAGATATAAGACAACTGCATACAGACCTGGTTAAAATAAAACACTGATGGAGTATATCGACACAAACAACAAAAGGCTGGAAAAAATAGAAGCAGCTTTAAACAGATATTTGGATGAGGTGATAAAGCTGCAAGAATTAGAGGTCGAAATGAAGAAAAGGCTGGCTGAATATGAAACTGTTCAGGAAGAGATGTTTCAAAAATAATCGAAATGGAGGACAGAACACATACGGAAACCCTGAGATTTTCAGCTATACCAGAGAAGCTGGAAGGAAGAGACTGCATTAATTTTATGAAAGCACAAATAAGCAGCTGTTCTGGTATTTCCCAGCAAGAGTTGTTAGTTGAAAGGGCACATTGTGTGTATGCTTCAAACCTAGCGATAAGAAAGCAACCTAGACCTTTAATAGTAAAGATGCAATCCTACTATCAGAAGGAGTTGATTCTGACAAAACTGCAGCAGAAGGACAAATTACTAAAAGTAGGATACAGCAGAGTGTTTGTGGAGAATGATTACTCATTGTACACCAGGCAGAAGAGGAGCAAATTTGTTCTACTGTTCAGGGCATGTTGAGGCACAGGTGTGAGATTCAAACTACTGTATCCAGCTGTCTTTAAGGTATTCTTCCCTGGAGGGACAAACCATTTTTTATGAGGTGCATGCTAATGAGGAAATACAAAGGTTTGTCCGACAAAAAGTGAGCTGTGAAACAGAAGGATATTCTGCTTCTTGTTCTTCTGGTTATAAAGACCACAGAGAGACTGCGCCTGTGAAACCTTTTCCAGTATTTCAATGGGAAATGTTGGAAAGAATGAAGGGAGTATGGGAGTTGACTAGAAGAATCAAGAGTACATTGGAAATGAAGCAGGGACAGGATTTGGGTGATAGAGAAGATCAGTAATAAAACCAGTAACTTAGTGTGGAATTACAATACAATAATTATATTTGCGAAATTTGATAGAACAAGAAAATCTGAAAACATTGAAATTTTTCAAAATCTGTTGGACTTGTGGGGGACTCTAACGTGTATGCCTTACTTTATGTCATTAATGTTCAGAAAAATGATTTGTGGAGGGGAAGAGAGGGGAAAATAGCTAACTGTAAGTAAAGAAAACATTTTGTTTTCTTAATAGTACTGTATTTGTGGTGTGTGGTTTTCTTTGCATGCTATTTTTACGTGTAATGGGGGTTGTAAACAGGTGCTGTTGTTTTTCTTTATCTCCCCCTCCTCTCGTTCTTCTTGTACAGTTTTGAGAAATATAGGCAATGCAATGTAAAAAAAAAAGTCTGGTTAAAAAGGCATGACAAGGTTAGAATTAATGTACTTTTTCTCATTCTTGCATGGGGAAATGACTGGATTAAGGACCTTAGACTGATTAGTTTTAAGAGAGAGCAAGTAAATGAAAAAGAATATTGAATATTATGAGGCTTTTTTTCTAGTAAATGCATACATACTTAGTAGCAATTCTGCAGTTGGTCTTCATGTTTCCACTGAAACAATCTGATAAAGAGAAACTGACTGGCTTGTTCTCATGTCTCAATGGAGACAATCTGATAAAGAGAAACTGGAAACAGTCTGGTGGAATGGGATTTGCTGAGGGGAAAATGAACAGAGAAATTGGCTAGGACATAATGTTCTCTGAAAGCAGTCAGGGGTTTTCCCACCTGGGAAAGCTTGAAAGATAAGACAAAACAAATTAGACTTAAAGTAAGGTTTTCTCATTTTTGTGAAATGCAGTGGGGATACCAATATAAACAGGTGCTTTTGTTTTTTTTCTTCTCTCCTTTTCTTCAGTTTTAAGAAATGTAGGCAATGCAACGTAAAAAAAAAAAAAAAAAAAAGGAGAGGGGAAGAAAGAGAAAGGTCTGGTTAAGAGAGTATGACGAAAGAAAAATCAGTGTGCTTTTTCCCATGCTTACATAGGGAAATGACTGGGTTAAGACCCTAGGCATTATCCAGTAACAAGTTTACTGCAAAGTTTGTAAATGAAAAAGAATATTGAATATTAAAAGTTTTTTTTCTGGTAAACAAGGTATTCTCAGCAGTTTTGTGTCTGGTTTGCATGCAGCTAGAAGACAATTTTATGAAGAGAAGTGACTTGGAGAAAATGTTCACTGAAAGCATTCAAGTGTTTTCTCAGCTGGGAGAACTATAAAGATTGACAAAATCAAATAGCACTTACTAATACAACAGGCTGTACCATACGTCTTAGCATGATTAACCTTTCTTTTTGGTTAACTCTAGGCTGTGTGGCTATCAGCTTAGAACTTTTGCTTTTATTAGGAAGGAAAAACTTCAATATTTGAAGATGTACATAATTGTGTGCATTATTATTAAGTTAATAGGTTTTGGGGAGGTTTGGGGGGGTTTCAGGTGCTGTTACCTTTGTCTATCGTTTCAGGTGCTGTTTACCTTTGTCTGTCATTTCAGTTGCTGTTCCCGGATGTCCTTCAAGGATGCATCTGCAGTCCTAACAAATGGGTTGTCCTGCCTCAGGCAGCCCTTCGGTCGGCCGGATTCCAAAGTCTGGGTCTGGCCTCGGCTGATGTCGCACTTCACCCGACGTCATAGCTGCAGTTAACCGGGTATAAAGGCATCAGCCGACGCCATTTTCCTCAGTCTTTCTTGCCGCGTGGCACCCGAAGCAGAAGCTGTTCGCAAGTGCCGGTCGGTCAGAACCAGAGATTGCTACTACCGAAGACTTCTAAAAAGCTAAGTACCCCGTTGGGGACTCTTTCTTGCCTCAGCCGATGTCAGAAACAGTGAATAACTGTTTAACTTGTGGGAAACAAATACCTCATAAAGATTTCCACTCTTACTGCCTACCTTGTTTAGGCCCAGACCACGACGTAGCAGCTTGTCTAGCCTGTGCTTCCTTCAACCGACGGACACTTAGACGTCGGTCGGAGTTTGCAGAGGAGTTTTCGCCCGCTTTTGCTTACAACATGCCGTCGGAGACTCCGACTTCACAATTAGCTAAAAAGCGTAAGGAAAAGGACCGACACTCGCGGTCCACGGTTTCGGCCGAAACCGCGGTTAAGTCTACCGCAAGTGTCTCGGTTTCGGCTGAAACCGAGTCCTCGGTTCTTCCTTCGGCCGAAAGCTTGCCTCCTACCGAGGCCTCATCCAGCATGGCTGAATCTGCTACTGAAATTCCACCTGCTCTTACAGATTCACAGGATTTATCAGATACTATTCCTTTAGATATATCTACTCCTGCACGTGGAGCTGCTAGGCCCCCTGCATCCATGTCAATTAAGGCTTTTACCAGGGCTAAAGCAGCAAAATCTACAAAGACCGTGCCTGCTAAAACCCCCTCTCACAGGCCTAGCTCTAGTACTCAAATGCTTAGTCTAGCAGAGGATCTCATTTCTTTGATCAGGGGATCCCAGCCTCACCCTGACAGGGCCTCTCACCCCCCACCAGAGAAGAGGCCTAGAGCAGAGCCCCCTGAGCCAGTTTCTACAGATTACTCCTCTGATGATTCAGAAAATACAAACCCTCCAGAAGGCCCTTATTCTCCATATGAGGACTCTGATGCAGAAGACTCCATTCCTTCTGCCTCCCCTCCTGAGGAATTTTCTTTTGGGGAAACCTTGCATGCTATGAGGGAACAATTTCAATGGCAGGGCCAGGATTTTTCAGACTCTAGGAAAAGGCTTTGGACCTTTTTGCATTTGCCACAGCATAGGCCTTTAGCCATTCCTCCAGTACTTACAGTTGTGGATGATGCATTTAATGATGCTTATACTGCTCCTGATTCACTTCCTCCGGCCCCTGCTAAGCCGGACAGATACTACAGGGTTCTGGACACACATTATCACTTGTATAAAGCTCCTTTTGCAGATCCTGAAACTATTTCACAGGGCCCCAAGGCTGTAGCAGCTGCCTCTGCCAAAAAAACCCTCCCCTCTGAAAGGGAATCTAGGGCCTTAGAGAGATGGGGTAAAAAAGTTTATACTTCTGCTACTCTTTCGGCTAGGGCCTTAAACTGTCAATTCCACATGATTCAATATCAGGAATTTATGTTAGAACAGTTAACTAAAAAACTGTCCTCGCCTGAACCTTTAGACCGAAAGTCCCTTCAGGAAATGGTACATAACATTCAGCAGGTCAGTAATCATTCCTTAAAATGCGGCTATGATGCACTGGAGGCTTCCTTTAGATCAGCTATGACTGGTACAGTGACCAGAAGGCATGCATGGCTAAAAGAGCAGTCCTTACCAGACCATGTAAAATCAAAGCTCCTAGATGCTCCCATGGATAAACACAGTTTGTTTGGCTCCCCTGCACAGCAAGTGTTGAAGAAGGTGGAAGAGAAAGCAAAATCTGTCCAGACAGTCAAGGATTTCTTACAGGTCCAGCCTCCAAGGTTTAGTAAGAACTGGCCTTCCAAGAATTGGTCCTTTCCAGATACCACCAGAGCACAGAGAGGCAGGAATAGGCGCCCAAGAGGCAGAGGTCAATCCAGAGATGCCTACAGGGGACGTCAGTGGCAGCCTAACAACCAGCAAAGTACTGCCACAGATCCAGCCACTACCACTTCCACAGGACAATCACAGTGACTTGACTCTGAAACCGCCTACCAGGGAACAACTAGAAGCACCCTTAGGCGGAAAGCTAGCCTTATTTTCAGCAAACTGGCATTACATTACAGGAGACAAATGGATTTTACAGACAATAGACAAAGGTTACAGGTTTCACTTCCATACTCTACCAAGGAAGAGAGGAATGCCAAACCTACCTCCAAATCAAAAGACAAACGCTCTAGAACAAATACACCACTTAATAAGGATGAGAGCTATAGAAAAGGTACCGTCTATGGAACAAGGGCAAGGATTTTACTCCAGATTTTTCCTGGTGCCAAGAAAGGAAAACCAATGGAGACCTATTCTCGACCTGTCCGCTCTGAACACATATCTCATTGTTCCAAAATTCAAGATGCTGACCCTACAGCAGCTTCTTCCCATGCTGGGCAAGGAGTCTTGGCTGGTAACTCTAGATCTCAAGGAGGCATACCTGCACGTCCCCATACGACCAAATTGCAGAAGATACCTCAGATTTCTTGCAGGATCAGAGCATTATCAATTCTCAGCATTGCCCTTTGGCTTATCTACTGTGCCCAGAGTATTCACGAAATGCCTGGCATCAGTAATTGCTCATTGCAGGCTTCAGGGAATTCAAATTTACCCTTACCTGGATGACTGCCTGTTACAAGCGGACAACCAAAACAAATTAACAAAAGATTTGAAAAAGGTCATTCACCTACTGCAAGCCCTGGGATACACAGTCAATATAAAAAAGTCAAGGCTGATACCATCCCAAAGGATAACTTTCTTGGGTGCAGAACTGGACACATCAAACCAAATGGCATTCCTCACAGCAGAAAAGCAGAAGCACCTACCACTCTATTTCATGGCATTAACAACGCAGAACCAGCTTACAGCAAGGAAAGTCCTGCAAGCCCTGGGTTACATGGCATCCTGCATAATATTGATTCCACATGCCAGACTACATATGAGGAAGTTGCAATGGTACCTAAGGAATTTATGGTCTCAGCACAAGCACAGCCTAGAAACCCAAATTCCAATAATTCCATGCCTGAAGCAAGAATTCCGATGGTGGGCTCAGGCCTGTCAATTGAACAAAGGACTGCCCTTCCACAGCCCTCAACCAAGCCAGACTATCACCACGGACGCCTCAGACCTCGGTTGGGGGCACACATGCTGGACAAGTGCATACAAGGCTTATGGACTCAAGACCAGCTGAACCTACACATAAATCAAAAGAGATGCTGGCAGTAAAACTGGCAATTCAGACATTCAGACCGTTTCTTCAACAGGGTCAATTGCTGATAAGGACGGACAACACCACAGTTATGTGGTATATCAACAAACAGGGAGGCACACATTCATATCCTCTATGCCGGATGGCAATGGACCTCTGGAATGTGGCCCTGAGCCTCAACATTCACCTCCAGGCAATATTTGTGCCAGGAAAAGAAAATATACTAGCAGACATCTTAAGCAGAACTACCACGGATGCCCACGAATGGATGCTGCATCCAGACATCTTCGAATCCATTACAAGGAAATGGGGACTACCAGAAATAGACTTATTCGCATCCCCACACAACCACCAATTGAAAAAATTCTGCACAAGGACATACCACCCACTTGCTTGGAAGGTGGACTCCCTATTCTTCAGTTGGGAAAACCTGACAGCATATGCATTCCCACCTCTTCCTTTGATGCACAAGGTGCTATTGAAGATCAAAGAAGATCACCCAAGGATCATCCTGATAGCTCCGGACTGGCCGAGGCAGCATTTGTACCCATTACTGAGGAGTATGTCTCGGGAACACGCATGGCCTCTACCCCTAGTTCCTTTACTGCTAACACAGAACAACTTCTAAACCCTGCATCCAAACTTGAAAACACTGCAGCTAGCTGCTTGGAACATTGCATAAGACCAAATAACCCAGATTTATCTCAAAGGGTTAAAGACATTATCTTGGAGGCTCGCAGACCCTCAACAAGAAAAACTTATTCAGCAAAATGGAAAAGATATCTCATTTGGAGTGCAGCAAAAGGAGAAAATGTATCTCTGGTAAACATAGCTAACATCCTGGAATACTTAGCAGAGCTTTTCCACAATGGCCTGTCCTACTCTTCCATTAAGATTCATGCGTCAGCTATTTCAGCAGAATACAACATGGACCCTCCAGTCTTCTCTCATCCTCTACTCAGGCAGTTTCTGAGAGGAATTAAAAATGTAAAGCCACCAAGGAAGCCACCATTGCCTACATGGGACTTGAACTTTGTGCTAGAAAAGTTGACACTCCCCCCTTTTGAACCAGCAGCAACAGCAGAATTACAGTACTTATCATGGAAAACTGCTTTCCTGCTTGCAATCACTTCAGCAAGAAGGGTTTCTGAATTACAGGCATTAATGGCAGTACAGCCCTTCCTTATCTTCCATCAGGATAGAGTGTCCATGAGAACTAATCCTACTTTTATGCCAAAGGTGGTCTCCAGGGTATCACTAAACCAAGCAATCCACCTACCTACATTCTTCCCCAACCCACAGAACAGGGGGGAAAGGCTACTACATACCTTGGATGTGCATAGACAATTGCGCTACTACCTGGACAGAACCAAGAACAATAGAAAAACTGACCAGCTTCTGGTAGCATATGCAACAGGAATGGAAGGAAAAGCAATTTCAAAACGGACAATCTCAAAATGGATAGGAAATTGCATTAGATTTTGTTACTCTTATCATGGAAAGACGACTCCAGAAAACATCAGACCTCACTCCACAAGGGCTACAGCCACTACTACAGCTTTTTTACGAGGAGTGGCTACCAAAGACATTTTAGAGGCTGCTACTTGGAGCTCCGTGCATACATTTGCCAAGCATTATAATCTACCCTTATACTCCAGATCCCGAGCAGGTTTTGCCACTGCTGTTTTGCAAGGGATCTTAACTACACCATAATCTTATTAGTACCTCCTCCCCCAGTTTGGCTATGGTATTCTACCCATTTGTTAGGACTGCAGATGCATCCTTGAAGGACATAGTACAGTTTTGTACCTACCATAAATGTAGATGTCCGAGAGGTATGCATCTGCAGTCAGGATTACCCACCTCCTTCCCCTCTGTGCTACTCCTAGGGTATTTGCCCATCTCTTAGCTAGCTGGGGGAATCTATTATGGTGTATTTGTTTGTATATATGTATATACATGTTTATTTCTATTTGCTCTCTATTGTTTGGAAACATTTGCATTTATCCAAATTTAGCCTTCCTAGAGGGCACCTGGCATCTGGGGCAAGAAACACTGAGGAAAATGGCGTCGGCTGATGCCTTTATACCCGGTTAACTGCAGCTATGACGTCGGGTGAAGTGCGACATCAGCCGAGGCCAGACCCAGACTTTGGAATCCGGCCGAACGAAGGGCTGCCTGAGGCAGGACAACCCATTTGTTAGGACTGCAGATGCATACCTCTCGGACATCTACATTTATGGTAGGTACAAAACTGTACTTTACTAGGTTGGGGGGTTGTTTGTTCTGTTTGAGGACTTTCAAGAAAGAAAAACGTTATGTGAGATGTGACATAGGCTCAAATGGATATGACAAGAAAATACTGTATAAAATACCAACCTGACAAACAGTATATGCATGTAACATAAAAGTTGAAATTAGACATTTAACAAACAAGCAGTTATACATAAAAGGTGATAATAACTATATAAGAAAATAATGTTTTCTGTAATGTCTTTCAATTTGAATGGTCCTACAGATAAATATAAGAAGAAAGAGTAGTGAACTATATTAAAAATATATAGTGCAAATAGCTATGCTACAGGAGACACACCTGAAAAGAACCGAACATGTGAATTTGATAAAGAAAGGTTTTCAGGATGGTTATTCAGCGGAATATCTGGGATAAAGGAAAAGAGGAGTACTTATATTAATTGCAAGAGTAGCTCCAATAGTAACAGAAGAGGAAAAAAAGTAATGGAAGATATGTAGCACTAATGGGCTACTGGCATGCATTTACATTCCACCTAAAACTGCTGTAATGGAGCTTAAGAAAATTCTGGGAGAAATAATCAGCTTTCAGCAAGAAATATTACTTATAGGTGGAGACTGTAATTTGGTTTGCAACAGTGACAATGTGTCGGGGGAGGGGGGGGGCTAGAAGGAAAAGTAAAACCAAGGAGGGTAGATTTTTGAAGACATTTATGAAAATGTTTGGCATGGAAGATGTGCATTCAGTACTAGGAGTTTGGAGTGAATTTACATATTCTCCAAGATACAAAAACTGGGCTAGGCTAGATAGAATTTATATCTTGCATGAACATGGTCATTTAATTGAAGGTCTTGAAATGCACCCAATAACTATTTCAGATCATGTACCAATAACTAAAATAAAAATGCAAGGTAATGAAATTAAAATGAGACACTGGTGCTTTCCCACCTATTTGTTGAAAAGAGAGGAGTTTAAGGAATGGGTTTTGGAATTAATTTGGGAGCTACTAGAGAAGATAGAAATTTCTTCTGAAAATATAGTTAAGGAGTGGAATAAAATTAAAGTGGAATTTAAAACTAGGTGGAAATCAAGGAAAGAGAGATATGGTTAAGAAGTAATAAGAATTATTTACAGGGACTGACAAATGGTAAAGTATTGCAAAATAGGGGGAATCTGACAGAATGAGAAAAGGAGCAAATGCAGAATGCTAAACAGAAAATAAAAGATTACCTCGATAATATGCATGAGTTTAGAAAGATTGCTAATAAGCAACTGTTTTTGGTAATAGTTCTAGAGCACAAAAACTTTTAGCACAATGACTCAGGCAACAGTAAGTGGAAAGAGCTGTCACCAAGCTTAGGGAGCTTATAACAAGGAAGATAACAAGAGATCCTGTGGAAGTATTAGAAATGTTTCAGAAATTTTATGAAGGTTTTCTAGAAAGCAGAAACATATGGAAATCAAGAAAAGGTACAAATGGGAATGTTTATGGAAGAATTAAATATGCCAAGGTTAGATGTACATGAAGCTCAGTTACTAACAGGGTAGGAAGAGTTGAGATAAAAATGGCTATGTATAACCAGTCTACATGAAAGTCCCCAGGAATAGATGGTATTGCTGTGGAAGTTTGGAAGCTAGGAGGGAAAAACTGATATAGATCTGGAAGTTTTTAACAGTATTTTTTAAGAGGAGGAGAAGTACCAGAGGAAGATGATCCATCGAATCCAACTTCGTATAGGTCCATTTCAGAACTAAACCATGATTATAGGTTCATAGGTTTATACTAGGCTATCTGCCCTAAGGCATTTATAAGCCTAGCCCAAATTTTTGTGGCTTACGCCACCCTTTATTTGAAAAAATACTGTGCCCATTAGTTTGTTGTGGCTTTGTCCAGCAGTGACACAGAGATGATTCCCTGGTAAACCTACGATCTCCCATCCACAGGTCAAGATTTCTCTTGAACAGAGCCAGCGAGGTGCTCTGCCTCACATGGACCGGGATTTTATTCCACAGCATAGAGTCTCTGAGTGATAAATCTATCCCTCCAGCACGTCCTATTTATATCCGTGCTAAGGTTTAAGTCGCTTGCTCTAGTGGTTTTGGTGGATTTGGATTTTTTGAGGTGGAGCATGTCCATTAATTCCAGGTTGGACATTGCCTTGTATGTCAGGCACATGTCACCTCTGAGCAGACGATATGCGACTGAATAGAGCTGGAGTTTCTTCAATCTGGCAGCATATGACAGATTTTGGAGTCCCTTTATCCTTTTGGTGAGGAACTTTTGGGGTCTCTCCAATTGCTGCAGATGTCGGGTGAGATACATCCCGAATGGGGCATTGTACTCGATCATTGGTCTGATAAGTGAAGAGTACAGGGGAACAATGACCTCACTAGATCTGGATGTGAATCCCTTCGTGTACCTCCCTGGACTGCATGAAAAGAGACGTAGAGGAGCTCTCTGATTATGTAGCCCAGGCAGGTATGACCCTAACCCTGAGCAGTATCCTTCCTTCACCAAGAATGATGCCACAATATAGAGACAAGATGATCAGCTTTAACAATTGGCTTAATGTCTGGTGTCATTCAAAGGGGATCCAGTGTCTGTCTGCCTGGGATGACATGCTTGACAAGCCACGCTGCTTCGCAAGGGACGGCTTGCACCTGTCACCCCTGGATTTCCGGATATTGGCTAATGCTCTTGCAACCCCAATAGTCCCTTTTTAGGCAAGGCTCAAATTCTAAACCTACCACCCTAGAAAACAAAATGGGAAGAAATTGAGGGTAATGCTGCTCAATGCCAGAAGTCTAAATCTCAAAATGCACGCACTGAGGCCCTTCTCAGTATGGAGAACATCGATGTCTGTGCTGTAACTGAAACCTGGTTCAAGGCTCCTGAGAGCACCCGCACTATTAGGTTTTACCTCATATCATGCGTTCGGCCCCAAAACCCGGACCACTCCACAAAAGGAGGGTGTATCCATATTCATAAAGGATACTCACACCTCCAGGTTGGTGGCAACGCATGAAGCTCGGAAACCATCCAGGTGCAACTAACAATAGGCAAAACTGCTCTACAAATTGTAGCATGCTACAGGCCACCCTCTCAAACTCAGGAACCCCACACAGCCTTCCTGAAGACACTGGAGGGTATAAATGTATCTCCAAACACCATCATATTGGGTGACTTCAACTACCCGAATATAGACTGGGAACATTACTCAAGCCCTAACTTTCTAGCCCAACGGTTCCTGGAGTTCATAAATTCAAATGCCATGGAACAGCTAGTCACTGTTCCCACGAGAGGAGAAAATATACTAGATCTCATTGTCACAAACATGGGGACAAAATGCTCCACACCGAAGTATATCCCTCATTGGTGAGATCTGATCATAAACTAATCTCACTGGAAATCCACATCCCCCACCCCAAATGAAAAAGACCATAGTGAAGAACTTCTCTAAAGCAAACTTCACACTACTCAAGACTGGTGTGGTATCCTTCAAGGCCCCTGAGTCAGAGGAAACCACAACCCAAGCTGCGGAAGCCCTTACAAATGCCTTCTATGAACACCTCCAGGACTGCATGGATCAGGCAATCCCAAATAAAACCAAGACTCTTTCCACAAAGGGCAAACGTCCAGTCTGGTGGACCCCAGCCATTAACAAACTTTACAATAAGAGGAGAAAGCTATTACATGATAGAACAAAATCCATAAAAGGGAAGTCACCCCTGATCATTATTAGTAAAAAATACGAGCACTCATAAAATCAACTAAGGCCAATTTTGAGAGAAAAATTGCCATGGATTCAAAGGACAATCATAAGGCCTTTTCAGCTATGTTAGGAACCTGGGTGGAAACTCACAGATATGCTCAGAATTAGTCCAAAATGAT
This sequence comes from Protopterus annectens, assembly GCF_019279795.1. Classification (NCBI taxonomy): domain Eukaryota; kingdom Metazoa; phylum Chordata; order Ceratodontiformes; family Protopteridae; genus Protopterus; species Protopterus annectens. Next base: position 505,352,657 of record NC_056727.1, read on the forward strand.
ACAAAAATCACTGAACCCACAGACATTGCCAACATACTGGCAGACAGGTTCAGTGCAAACTTCACCCTCTCCCCTAAAGGAGAGATAACTATCCCAACCGAGTGTAGCCTCCCGGACATCTCAAATGCGCAGGTGAAAGCTGCTCTCTCTAAAGCTAAAACACAGCATCAATGGGACTGGATGGTGTCCCCGGCTGTGTGCTACACGAGCTAAATGAGGAATTAAACCCGCATAAGGCAGCTGTTTAATCTCAGCCTTACCACAGGATACGTGCCCAAGGGTGGCGTGCGGCAACTGTGGTCTCACTCCACAAAGGTGGCGCCTACGGACCCTGGTAATTACCGCCCATAAGCTTAACAAGTCTAGTCTGCAAAGCTATGGAGAGGATCATAATGGAGCTCATAAACAAAGATATAGGGGACTTGCAGACATTGGACCCGACCCAGTTTGGCTTTGTCAAGGGAAGATCATGCCTTTTGAACTTGGTGACTTCTTGAAATAGTCACCAAGGCCATTGATGAGGAAAGGCAGTCCATACAGCCTACCTTGACCTTGCAAAGGCTTTCGACACAATACCCCACTGGTATTGTAGTAAAACTTACCAGCTTAAATGTAAACCCATATGTCACAAGATGGGTTGCAAACTGGCTTAAGGACAGAACCCACAGGGTTAGAGTTGCTGGCGCTGTGTCAGACTCCAAGCCGGTCACAAGTGGTGTCCCACAGGGCTCGGTCCTTGGCCCGCTATTGTTTGGCATCTACTTCTCAGAAGTACAGACCAACATGGGAGGACTTTGGCTGACAAAGTTTGCAGATGACTGCAAACTGGGCCATAGTGGAAACAGCATCGGACACTGATATCCTTCAGAAGGGACTCACGGAAACAGATAGCTGGTGCCAGAGCCATGGCCTGAACTTAAACCCCAAAAATGTATAGTCATAGCCTTCGGGAAAAACAAGGTAACCCCAAGCTACCATATAGGTGGCAATCCACTAAGCACAGAAGAGGTTATCAGGGACCTGGGGACCCAGGTTGACAGTGGCCTTTCTTTTGACACTCACATTGCTAAAGTGGTTAGAAAGACCTTCTACATTGCCCACCTGATCATGAAGGGATTCACATCCAGATCTAGTGAGGTCATTGTTCCCCTGTACTCTTCACTTATCAGACCAATGATCGAGTACAATGCCCCATTCGGGATGTATCTCACCCGACATCTGCAGCAATTGGAGAGACCCCAAAAGTTCCTCACCAAAAGGATAAAGGGACTCCAAAATCTGTCATATGCTGCCAGATTGAAGAAACTCCAGCTCTATTCAGTCGCATACCGCCTGCTCAGAGGTGACATGTGCCTGACATACAAGGCCATGTCCAACCCGAATTAATGGACATGCTCCACCTCAAAAATCCAAATCCACCAAAACCACTAGAGCAAGCGACTTAAACCTTAGCACGGATATAAATAGGACGTGCTGGAGGGATAGATTTATCACTCAGAGACTCCCTATGCTGTGGAATAAAATCCCGGTCCATGTGAGGCAGAGCACCTCGCTGACTCTGTTCAAGAGAAATCTAGACCTGTGGATGGGAGATCGTAGGTTTACCCCGGGAATCATCTCTGGGTCACTGCTGGACAGAGGCACAACAAACTAATGGGCACAGTATTTTTTCATATAAGGGGTGGCGTAAGCCACAATAATTTGGGCTAGGCTTATAAATGCCTTAGGGCAGATAGCCTAGTATAAACCTATGAACCTATGAACCTATGTAGAAGGTCTTTCTAACCACTTTAGCAACGTGAGTGTCAAAAGAAAGGCCACTGTCAACCTGGGTCCCCAGGTCCCTGATAACCTCTTCTGTGCTTAGTGGATTGCCACCTATATGGTAGCTTGGGGTTACCTTGTTTTTCCCGAAGGGTATGACTATACATTTTTTGGTGTTTAACTTCAGGCCATGGCTCTGACACCAGCTATCTGTTTCTGTGAGTCCCTTCTGAAGGATATCCGTGTCCGATGCACTTTCCACTATGGCGCCCAGTTTGCAGTCGTCTGCAAACTTTGTCAATAAAGTCCTCCCATGTTGGCCTGTACTTCTGAGAAGTAGATGCCAACAATAGGGGCCAAGGACCGAGCCTGTGGGACACCACTTGTGACCAGCTTGGAGTCTGACATAGCCAGCAACTCTAACCCTGTGGGTTCTGTCCTTAAGTCAGTTTGCAACCAATCTTGTGACATATGGGTTTACATTTAAGCTGGTAAGTTTTTCTACAATACCCGAGTGGGTTATTGTGTCGAAAGCCTTGCAAGGTCAAGGTAGGCTGTATGGACTGCCTTTCCCTCATCAATGGCCTTGGTGACTGTTTCAAGAAGTCACCAAGTTCAAAAGGCATGATCTTCCTTGACGGTTAAACTGGGTCGGGTCCAATGTCTGCATGTCCCCTATATCTTTGTTTATGAGCTCCATTATGATCCTCCATAGCTTTGCAGACTAGACTTGTTAAGCTTATGGGGCGGTAATTACCAGGGTCCGAGGCACCGCCTTAGGAGTGGACAGCCATACGCCACCCTTGGCACGTATCCTGTGGTAAGGCTGAGATTAAACAGCTGCCTTATGTGCGGGTTTAATTCCTCATTTAGCTCGTGTAGCACACAGCCGGGGACACCATCCGGTCCCATTGACGCTGTGTTTATGTCTGTAGTGGCTAAAAGAATGGCAAAAGTGGTACCAAAATTAATAGATATGGATCAGTGTAGTTATGTGGAGGGGCCAAACATTTAACAATATTAACAGAACACTGATGATCCAGAGGGAAGCAGAATGTAGGAAAATACCACTGTTGTTGGTGGGTCTTGATGCAGAGAAAGCATTCGACAGAGTAGACTGGGACTTCATGAGCAGGGCAGTGGAAGCATTTGCTTTCCCTGATACAATTGTAAGGTTGATTAGGAATATATGTGAGGGATCGGAGTCAAAAATTAAAGTGGGTGGGGTCCTCTCTGATAAATTTTGCTTGAGTAGAGGAACCAGCCAGGGTTGTCTGCTTTCCCATTTGTTGTTTGCATTATATTTAGAACCATTGGCAAAGAAAATAAGGGATTCAGAAATTCAAGGATATAATTGGTTTGGTAGTCAGGAAAAGCTGTCTCTACTTGCAGATGATATTATTTTATACATGACAAGACCAGGACATTACAGTGTTGTGGAATATTTTAGGACAGTTTCAAATCTTCTCGGGATACAAAATTAATGAGGATAAAACAAAGGCAGTAGCGGTAAATTATGTACCCACACACGGATTCGTCCAGCAATATCCATATCTATGGGGACATGATAAAATGAAGTATTTAGGAGTATGGATTAGAAATGTCTCTGTTGTGGCAGCTAAGGATATGTGGGAAGAAACTAAACAGAAGATAATACAAAAACTGAGACTCTGGAAGCTTTGTTATATGGATATGGATACTAAGCTATAAGCAATTAAAATGTTTTTAGTCGTGCACACAGGTCAGACATATTTTTATCAACCAGAGGAGAAGCTGTGGATAGCAATTAAAAAAGAGTTGAAAGATTTTATCTGGGATGGGAAGACAGCAAGAGTCAAATGGGATAAGTGGATTCTTCCAATAGAACAAGGCAGACTAAGATTACCCAGTTTGAGGGGGTATTTTAGAGCAACACAGTTAATGCTCTTATACATAGCACAAGCAGAAAACTATAGGTTCATAGGTCATAGATTAGTACTAGGCTAACTGCCCTTGTGGGCTATTTTAAGCCTAGCCAATTATCCCTTGTGAGACTCAAACCTTGCAGCTTGTGCTTGTAAGGCAAACACCTTAACCATTAAGCCACCCTCCCAACCCATAATTCAGAGTGGAAAGGAATGATGATGATACAGGCGCAAGAAATAAGGAGAGATTGGGGTTTTGGATGCAGACTCTTAAGGAGAACAACAAAAAACAGACAGTATTATATTCATAAAATAGTAGGGAGTACTCTAAGAAATAAACCAGCACGGGAGTGGAGAAAAGAGATTCTGCAGATAGGGATGACTGTGGCTAGGGATACAGATACTAGGCAAGAGGGGGCTGGAATTTGTTGGAGAAAACTGGCAAAGGAACCAAGGTATTGGGAGCATATAACTAGAATGGGAAGAGGCCAAGAATTTATTTGGACTGCGGGCTGGATATTGCTTTCCCTATCAAGGATTGATATGAGTATAGGCAAAGAGAAATAAATATGGGGCTTTTAAATGAAAAAACAACACCGGGAGAGTTTTTAATAGAATCTAATATAGAAGCTGCCATTAAAAATGGAATAATTAGTAGAACATATAAAATATTGCATGATAACTATAAGAATCAGTCAGAGGAGCTTAGAAAGGATTGGGAAGAGAGATTGGATAAGCAATTCACAAAGAGACAATGGGGGATATATGTGCATCTCCCAAATATGCAACAAAGTCCAGAAGATTTAGGATTTTTGCCTGGAAGTGTTTACATAGGTATTTTTATACCCCAAGGAGACACCAAAGAATTTTTCCTCAGGTGGATAGCAAATGTTGGAGGGGTGACAGGCAGGAAAGAGGTGCCTGGGAACACATTTTTTGGGAGTGGCAGACTTTAGGTATTCCCTGCAGACCGCTATGTCTGAGATGCTGTGTGAGCAGATTGGATTGACTGGGGAGATGATTTTTTGAGCTATGATAAAGAATCGGAATTGCCTAGACGTAGTAAAGATTTTCTGAGTCTAATTATGGTGACTGTCAAAAAAGCAATTACTAAAAAATGGAAATTAAAGTCTAGACCAACATTATTAGAAGTAGTGAATATAGTAACAGAGATAAAATAACTGAAATTGAGATTGTTAGAAGAAAGCGCAAACTACATAGGAAAAATGGGAATTATAGGAACAGTATATGAAGAGAAGGAACGAGATTTAAGAGGCAGGATTTGAATAAGTTATATGATGCTTAACTAACAATGACTAGCTAGATTATAAGTGATGTATAATGCTTGCAGTTACAGTTGTTTCAAAGGTGTCTGTGATGTATAATGTTTGTAACTAAAATGGTGTCAGTGTTTGTCTGTTTTTCATTTATATAAATGTAAGATTGTCTATGCCATACTTTAATAAAAAAACACTATACTCAGGCTATTTTCCTCTCTAACTTGCATACTGTCAGTTTCATGTGTTGGTCTATTCTAAAAATAAAGTTCAACTCTATTACCGCTTGCTTGTTCAATTGATTGCTCTGTATCCCCTATTTTATACCCCTATTCTAATAATTCAGTACGCAAAGTATCAAGTGCTTTATTTCGAGAGACTGAATCTGTATGCAACCGCATAACCCTAAGGACTTGATTTTTGACCACATACCGACCAATAGTTTCAGGTAGAGGTTGGTTGACCTTACTCTAGTGATATCAACAGAGTATGTGATATAATTAAGAAAAACTGGCCAATAATCTTGGCAGATGATAGCATCAGTAGAGTGGTTGGGGAGCTTCCATGTTTTATATTTAAGAATAATAAATCTCTTAGGCAGAGACTTTGCTATAAACGTACTTACTATGACAAGATACACTCTGAATGCAGAGGTATTCATGCCTGCAGATCATGTAAGGCTTGAAAATACAATTGGTCAGTTACGTCTGCAGTATACCCTAGGACTCAAGAAAATTTAAATTTTCGATTTTATGCAGATTGTACAGATAGGAACCTTGTGTACTGGGCACAGTGCACAGCCTGTAACAGGTTTTATATTGGGAAGACAAACCGTA